>NC_067138.1:104560178-104662678 GCF_903995435.1 Acomys russatus
TATCCCTTACCTATCAGTAACCCTAACCATAACCCTAAAACCCATCACTAACCCTTCCTAACCATAACCCTCTAACCTAAACGTTAACCCTTACTCCTAACCCCTTAAACCTAACCCTACCCCCTACCCTAAACCCCTAAACCCTCTCCCTAACCCTCACCCTAAACCTCCGCTGAACCCTAACATTAGGCCCTAAATCCAAACCCTCTAAAACCTAAACCTTAACCCTAAACCATAGCCTCACCCATAAACACTGACCCACCTAACCAACTCGTACCCTAACCCGATATAGCCCCCTAACCCTATAACCCTAACGCTAACCCCTTCATATTAGACCACGAAAAGCAACGATAACCCAACAATAACCCTACCTATAGCCCTAACCCTAACTGTAACCCAAGTCCTAGCCTTAGCCCTAGACCTGACACTAACCCTAACCTAACCCTAACCATAACTCTAACCTAACTCTAAACCTAACCCTAACCCTAACCTAACCCAACCCTAAACCTTACCCTAACTCTAACCCTAACCCTAACCCTAACCATACCCTATCCTTAACCCTAAACCCTAGCCTTCGCCCTCACCCTAACCCTAACCGTAACCTAACCCTAACCCTAACCATAACTCTACCCCTAACCCTAACCCTAAACCTAACACTAACCCTAGTCCTAATCCAACTCTAAACCTACTCCTAACCCTAAACATAACCCTGACACTAGCCCTAGCCCTAGCCCTAATCCTAACACTAACCCTAACCCTAACCCTAACCCTAACCCTAACCCTAACCCTAACCCTAGCCTTAGCCCTACCCTAACCCTAACCCTAGCCCTAGCCCTAACCCTAACCTAACCCTAACCCTAATCTTAACCCTATCCCTAAACTTAACCCTAACTCTAAACCCAACCCTAACCCTAACCCTAACATTAACAATAACTCTAACACTAACCCTAGCCCTAAGCCTAACCCGAAGCCTAACTCTAACCCTAGCCCTAACCCTAACCCTAACAGTAACCCTAACCCTAACCCTAACCCTAGCCTTAACCCTAACCCTAACACTAACACTAGCCCTAACCCTAACCCTAACCCTAACCCTAGCCCTAACCCTAACCCTAACCTAACCCTAAGCCTAACCTTAACCTAACCCTAGCCCTAGCCCTAGCCCTAACCCTAAACCTACCCCTACAAAGACTTGCATTAGAATGCACTAGTTTTGCCTCTCTGCACAGTAGTACAGAATCTGAGTACTTAACTGTGAGTAGGGAAGTTCAGTTTTAGTCACACCAGCTCCCACAAGTGTTTCCTCAGTGTGTTCACATTTCCATAGAAACCGTGTATTTGCTAGCAGAATCACGTGTTACTGTGCCGTTTCGTCCTTAGTCAAACACATGTGTAGAAGTACACTGCTAGCAGAAATTACGCTTTCTCGACATTTTCTAACTCAAGGAACAAGTTGCACAGTACTCAGATGCATTTGGGCAATTTTGTTAGAAATGAGTTTTTTACCTAAAGAGATTTGCATTAGAACATACTAGTTTTGCCTATATGCGCAATAGAACAGATTCTGAGTATATAACTAATTTGATGAAATCTGCATTTTTCTCGCTTCCCTGTGAATAGGGAAGCTCAGTTTGAGTCCCAGTAGCTCCTACAAGTGTTTCCTCAGTGTATTCACATTTCCTTAGTAACCATGTATTTGCTAGCATAAACATGCGTTACTTTGCAGTTTGACTATTAGACAAACACATGTGTAGAAGTACGGTTCTAGCAGAAACGACAGTTTCTAGATGTTTTCTAACTCACAGAACAAGTTGAACACTTCTGAGATGCATTTGGGCATATTGTCAGAAATGAGTTTTTTGCCTAAAGAGACTTGCATTAGAACGCACTAGTTTTGCCTATCTGCGCAGTAGTACAGATTATGAATATGTAACTGTGTTTGATGAAATCATCATATCTCTTGCTTCTCTGTGAGTAGGAAAGTTCAGTTTTAGTCACAGTAGCTCCCACAAATATTTCCTTATTGTGTTCACATTTCCTTAGAAACACTGCATTTGCTAGCATTAACACGCGTTACTGTGCCGTTTTGCCCTTAGGCAAACACGTGTGTAGAAGTACAGTGCTAGCAGGAATGACAGTGTCTATACGTTTTCTAACTCAGGGAATAAGTTGCACTCTTCTGAGATGCATTAAGGCAACTTTGTGAAAAATGACTTTTTTGCCTAAAAAGACTTGCATTAGAATGCACTGGTTTTGCCTATCTGTGCAGTAGTACAGATTCGAGGTATGTAACTGTGTTTGATGAAATCAGCATTTCTCTTGCTTCCCTGTGAGTAGGGAAGCCCAGTTTTAGTCACAGTAGCTCCCACAAGTGTTTCCTCAGTGTGTTCACATTTCCTTAGAAATCGTGTATTTGCTAGCATAAACATGCGTTACTCTGCCGTTTCACCCTTAGACAAACACATGTGTAGAAGTACGGTTCTAGCAGAAACAACAGTTTCTAGATGTTTTCTAACTCAGGGAACAAGTTGGATACTTCTGAGGTGCATTTGGGCATCTTTGTCAGAAATGAGTTTTTTGCCGAAAGAGACTTGCATTAGAATGCACTAGTTTTGCCTATCTGTGCAGTAGTACAGATTCTGCATAGGTAACTGTGTTTGATGAAATCAGCATTTCTCTTGCTTCCCTGTGAGTAGGGAAGCTCAGTTTTAGTCACAATAGCTCCCACAAGTGTTTCCTCAGTGTGTTCACATTTCCTTAAAAACCCTGCATTTGATAGCAGAAGCATGCGTTACTGTTCCTTTTCAAACTTAGACAAACACATGTGTAGAAGTACAGTGCTTGCAGAAATGACAGTTTGTAGATGTTTTCTAACTCAAGAAACAAGTTGCACACTACTGAGATGCATTTGGGCAATTTTGGGTTTTTTTTTTATTTCTTTTCAATTTTTTATTAATTTATTCTTGTTACATCTAAATATTTATCCCATCCTAACCCTAACCCTCCCTCCGTTTTCCCATTATTCCCCTCTCCTATGACTGTTCTTGAGGGGGATTAACTCCTCTTTTCTATGCTCATAGATTATCAAGTATCTTCCTGGAAACCTGCTGTCCTTGCTCTGAGTGCTACCAGGTCTCCGCTTCCAGGGGACATGGTCAAATGTGAGGCACCAGAGTATGTGAGAAAGTCGTATCCCGCTCTCCACTCAACTATGGAGAATGTTCTGACCATTGGCTAGATCTGGGTTGGGGCTTATAGTTTCCGCCTGTATTGTCCTTGGCTGGTGCCTTAGTTTGAGTGGGACCCCTGGGCCCAAATCTGCCTATCATAATGTTCTACTTCTATGTTTCTAGGACGCTCTGGATCCTTTTACTTTGCTATTCTCCCATGCTTCTCTCATCTAGAGTCCCAATAGGATGTCCTCCTCTCTGTCCCAGTTTCCTGGTAAGTGAAGGCTTTCCTGGGATATGCCCCCTGGGCTAGTATGCAAATATAAGTGAGTATATATCATTTGACTCTCTCTGCTTCTGGGTTAACTCATTCATTATGATCATTTCTAGCTCAATCCATTTATCAACAAATTTTGGGAATTCCTTGTTTTTAATAGCTGAGTAGTATTCCATAGTGTATATGTACCACAATTTCTTTATCTTCTACTGAGGTACACTTAAGCTGTTTCCATGATCTGGCTATTATGAATAAGGCTGCT
Organism: Acomys russatus; assembly: GCF_903995435.1. Lineage (NCBI taxonomy): Eukaryota > Metazoa > Chordata > Mammalia > Rodentia > Muridae > Acomys > Acomys russatus. The sequence continues at coordinate 104,563,885 of NC_067138.1, forward strand.
ATGAACATGGTTGAGCAAATTTTCTTGTTGTGTGCTGGAGCATCTTCTGGGTATATTCCAAAGAGTGGAATAGCTGGGTCTTGAGGAAGCCCTATTCCCAGTTTTCCGACATAGCACCAGATAGATTTCCAAAGTGGCTGTACTAGTCTGCATTCCCACCAGCAATGAAGGAGTGTTCCTCTCTCCCCACATCCTCGCCAGCATGTGGTGTCGCTTCAGTTTTTGATCTTAGCCATTCTGATGGGTGTAAGATGGAATCTCGGAGTTGTTTTGATTTGCATTTCCCTGTTGACTAAGGAGGTTGAGCGTTTCTTTAAGTGTTTTTCAGCCATTTGATATTCCTCTGTTGAGAATTCTTTGTTTAGTTCCAAGCCCCATTTCTCAATTGGGTTATTTGGTTTGGTGGTGTTTAGCTTCTTGAGTTCTTTATATATTTTGGATATTAGACCTTTGTCAGATGTAGGCTGTTGCTTTGTTCTCTTGACAGTGTCTTCAGCCTTACAGAAGCTTCTCAGCCTCATGAGGTCCCATTTATTAATGGTTGACATTAAGGCCTGGGCCGTTGGTGTTCTGTTCAGGAAGTTGTCTCCTGTGCTGATATGTTCCAGGCTCTTCCCCACTTTTTCTTCTAAGTGACTTAGTGTCTCTGGTTTTATGTTGAGATCTTTAATCCACTTGGATTTGAGTTTTGTGCAAGGTGACAAATATGGGTCCAGTTGCATTTTTTACACATAGACCTCCAGTTAGACCAGCACCATTTGTTGAAGATGCTATCCTTTTTCCATTGAATGGATTTGGCTTCTTTGTCGAAAATCAAGTGACCATATGTGTGTGGATTCATATCTGGGTCTTCGATTTGATTCCACTGATCAACCAGCCTGTAGCTTTGCCGGTACCAAGCTGTTTTAATTACTATTGCTTTATAGTACAGTTTGAGATCAGGTATGGAGATTCCTCTGGAGCACCTTTTATTGTACAAGATTGTTTTAGCTATTCTGGGTTTTTTGTTTTTCCATATGAAGTTCAGAATTCATCTTTCATAGTCCTTTAAAAATTGTGTAGGTATTTTGATAGGGATTGCATTGAATCTGTATATTGCTTTTGGTAGGATGGCCATTTTTACTATGTTAATTTTCCCGATCTGTGAGCAAGGAAGATCATTCCAACTTCTCAGGTCATCTTCAATCTCTTTCTTCAGTGTTTGAAATTTTTTTCAAACAAGTCCTTCACTAGCTTAGTTAGAGTGACTCCTAGATATTTTATATTGCTTGTGGCTAATGTGAAGGGTGTGGTTTTCCTAATTTCTTCCTCTGCAAGCTTGTCATTTGTGTATAGGAAGGCTACAGACATTTTTGAGTTAATTTTGTATCCAGCCAATTTGCTGAAGGTGTTTATCAGCTGTACGAGTTCTCTGGTGAATTTTGAGGGTCACTTATGTACACTACCATATCATCTGCTAATAGGGATAATTTGACTTCTTCCTTTCTCATTTGGATCCCCTTGATCTCCTTTTGTTGTCTTATTGCTCTGGCTAGAACTTTGAGTATTATATTGAAGAGATATGGAGAGACTGGGCAGCCTTGCCTTCTTCCCGGTTTTAGAGGAATTTCCTTGAGTATCTCACCATTTACTTTGATTTTGGCTATTGACTTGCTGTGTATAGCCTTTATTATGTTGAGGAAAGTGCCTTGTATCGCCGATCTCTCTAAAACTTTAAACATGAATGAGTGTTGGATTTTATCAAATGCTTTCTCTGTATCCAGAGATGATCATGTGGTTTTTTATTTTCAGTTTGTTTATATGGTGGATTACATTGACAGATTTCCATATATTAAACCATCCCTGCATGCCTGGAATGAAACCTACTTGGTCATGATGAATGATATCTTTGATGTGTTCTTGTATTTGTTTTGCAAGTATTTTATTTAGTATTTTTGCATCGATGTTCATAAGAGAAATTTGTCTGAAATTCTCTTTCTTTGTTGAGTCTTTGTGAGGTTTAGGTATCAATGAGACTATGGCCTCATAGAATGAGTTTGGTAATTTGCCTTCCATTTCTATCTTTTGGAGTAGCTTGAATAGTATCGGTATTAGCTCGCCCTTGAAGGTATGGTAGAATTCTGCTCTGAAACCATCTGGCCCTGGGCTTTTTTTGGTTGGGAGACTATCAATGATTGCTTCTATTTCTGTAGGGGAAATGGGACTATTTAGCTTGTTCATCTGTTCTTCACTCAACTTTGGCAAATGAAATTGATCAAGAAAATCATCCATTTCGCTTAGATTTTCAAATTTTGTGGCATATATGCCTTCAAAGTAGGATCTTATGATTCTTTGTATTTCTTCAGTGTCTGTTGTTATGTCTCCCTTTTCGTTTCTGATTTTGTTGATTTCGATACTGTCTCTCTGCCTTTTAGTTAGTTTGGCTAACGGTCTGTCTATCTTGTTGATTTTCTCAAAGAACCAGCTCTTGGCTTTGTTGATTCTTAGGACTGGTTTCTTAGTTTCTAATTTGTTAATTTCAGCCCTGAGTTTGATTATTTCCAGATGTCTACTCCTCTTGGGTGTTTCTGATTCTTTTTTTTCTAGGGCTTCCAATTGTGTCATTAAGATGCTTATTGCGATGTTTCCAATTTCTTTTTAAAGGCACTTAGTGCTATGAATTTTCATCTTAGCACTGCTTTCAATGTATGCCACAAATTTGGGTATGTTGTTCCTTCCTTTTTATTGAATTTCAGAAACTCCTTGATTTCTTTCTTTATTTCTTCCCTGACCTAGGTGTCATTTAGCAGAGTGTTGCTTAGTTTCCATGTACGTGTAGGCTTTTTGTTATTTCTGTTGTTGCTGAATTGCAGCCTAAGAGCATGGTGATCTGATAGGATACAATCCTCTTGTATCTGTTGAGGCTTGCTTTGTGACCTACTACGTGATCAATTTTGGAGAAGGTTCCATGGGGTGCAGAGAAGAAGGTGTATTCTTTCTTGTTTGGGTGAAAGGATCTATAGATATTTGTTAGATCCATTTGACCCATGGGCATTGGTTAATGATGTTATTTCTCGACTTAGTTTCTGTTTCAATGACTTATCCTTCAGTGAGTGTGGGGTGTTGAAGTCTCCCACTTTCATTGTATGGGGATCAATGTATGGTTTAAACTTCATTAACACATCTTTTACAAATGTGGGTGCCTTTGTATTGGGAGCATAGATGTTCAGAATTGTGATGTCATCTTGGTTGACTTTACCTTTGATGAGTATGAAGTGTTCTTTCTCATCCCATTTGATTAATTTTGCTTGAAAGTCTATTTTGTTCGATACTAAAATGGCTACGCCTGCTTGCTTCTTGTGACCATTTGCTTGGAATATTTTTTTCCAACCTTTTACCCTGAGGTAATGCCTATCACTATGGGTGAGATGTGTTTCTTGAATGCAGAAGAATGTTGGATTTTGTTTATGCACCCATCCAGTTAGTCTGTGTCTTTTTATTGGAGAATTGAGACCATTGATGTTAAGAGATATTAATGACCAGTGACTGTTAAGAGTCTTGATTTTGATGTTCTTTCCAGTTGAGCGTTTGTGTAGTTGTGTTTTTGCCATGGGATAGTTATCTATTTCCTGAGTAGTTTGGTTGTAGCTTGACCCTTTGGGATGGAGTTTTTCTTCTAGTACCTTCTGTAAAGCTGGATTTGTGGATAGGTACTGTTTGGATTTGTTTTTGTCATGGAATATTTTGTTTTCTCCATCAATGGTTATTGATAGTTTTGCTGGGTAAAGTAGTCTGGCCTGGCATCTGTGGTCTCTAAGGGTTTGCAGGATCTCTGTCCAGGCCCTTCTGGCTTTTATGGTCTCTGCTGAGAAGTCAGTTGTAATTCTGATAGATTTGACATAAATGTTATTTGGCCCTTTTCCCTTGAAGCTTTTAATATTTTTTCTTTGTTCTGTATGTTTTGTGTTTTGATTATTATGTGACGGGCAGTTTTTCTCTTCTGGTCAATTCTATTTGGTGTTCTGTTGGCCTCTTGTGTGTTTATAGGCATCTCTTTCTTTAGATTGGGGAAATTTTCTTCTGTGGTTTTTTTTTTTTTTGAGAATAATTTCTGGACCTTGGAGTCTCATATCTTCTCTTTCTTCAATGCCTATTATCCTCAAATTTCTTCTTTTCATGGTGTCCTTAATCTCTTGGATGTTTTGTGTCAGGATCTTTCCCGATTAGGCATTTTCTTTAATAGTTGCTTCAAGATCTGTGATGGTATCTTCTAGACCTGAGATTGGTTCTTCCATCTCTTGGATTCTGTTAGAAAAGCTCACCTCTGTGTTGCTCGCCTTCTTCTCTGAGGTCTCATGTTCTCATTTTTCTTCTGTCTGTGTGATTATCATTGAATACATTTTCATTTTCAGATCCTGATCTGATTTTTTGATTTCTTTCATCTGATTGTTTGTATATTCCTGAGTTTCTTCCATTGCCTCTTTATAGGTCTTCAGAGGTTGAACTATTTTATTTATTTCTTTCATCTGGTTGTTTGCACTATCCTGCAATCTTTCCAGTTCCACTCTATGTGCTTCTTTTATGTCTCTCACCTGTTTGTCTGTGTCTTCCTGCATTTGATTTCGAATTTTATTTGTTTCCTTCATTACCGTCCTCATTACTAAGGATTTGAGGTCATCTTCTTGTATTTCCGTTGTATTTGAGTTCTCTGGGTTGTTTTCTTTGGGATAGCTGGAGAAGCCATGTTGTTTTGGGGTTTTTTGCGTATGCTTTTTCGCTATCCCTTAGACATCTTGCCATCTTTGTTTTTGTTGGGTAGCTTCCAGAGATGGATGGAGGTAGTCTGATGATAGATTCACTTGTTTTCTCATGATTTCCCTAGGCTGGGAGCTCTAATGCTTCACTGGTATGGATGTAAGGAGGTTAGCCCTGTTGTTCTGGTCTCTCACAGCCAGTGATCTTCAGCTCCTGCAATCGTTCTGGGTCTCTGAATGAGCGTTGGGTCAGGCCAAGGTATCCACAGCCTTCTGTGTCCCCTGCTAGGTCCAGCCAGGAACACTGGGCCCGAACCACGGGCCAAACTCAGCTAGATTCTCAGGGACTGAACTGTCTGCCAAGCTCAGCTATGGATTCTGGGCCCAAAATGCACACAGGGTCCAGCCAGAATTTTTGGGCTGGGACTACGCACCAAGCTCAGCTAGGGGTTATTGGCCCAAAATGTGTGCTGTGGTCAGTTATTGACTCAGGGCCTGAACTGTCCGCCAAGCTCAGCCAGGAATTCTGGATTGAAACTGCACACTGTGTCAAATCAGAGTCTTAGAGCCGGTGGAACTGAGCGATCCACCCAGCCTGCGTCACAGCAAGAGAACTGCTGCTGCCCTGAGCTAGGGCTTCTGGTGGAACTGAGGGCTCCGCCCAGCCTGTGTCACAGCAAGACTGAGCTGTGCTGAGCTAGGGCCTCCGGTGGACCTGAGCACTCCACCCAGCCTTCGCCACAGCAGGAAAACTGAGGCTGTGCTGAGTTAGCGTTGCTGGTGGAACCAAGCACTCCGCCCAGACTGCATCACCGCAGGGGAGCTACCGCTGAGCTGAAGTGGTGCCTAGGGTGGAACTGTGCATTCTGCCCAGCCTGGGCCACAGCAGGGGAGCTGTGGCTGCGCTGAGTTAGTGCCTCGGGCAGAATTGCTTGCTGGGTTGAGCCAGAACCCGGGACTCTGGGGCCGAACTGTCCACTGAGTCCAATCTGGGTCCCAAGGCACCACTCGACCCAAATCCTGCCTAGAGTTCCCTCTCCCACAGCAACTGCCACCAGCCACCACACCAACTGCCTCCACTGGAAGGCTGCAAACCTCAGCCACCGCCGCTGCTACCGCTGCTGCCACTGCTGCCACTGGTGCCGCTGGTGCCGCTGGTGTCTCTGCTGCTGCTGCCTCTGCTGCTGCTTCTCTGATCCGAGAAAATCCGCGCTCCTCCTGTGTGCAGGGGCACGCAAGTCCTCCGCATCCTGGTCCCTCCAAACCGTGGAGCACTCCCGCTGCAATGGTAGGGGGCCTTGGTTTTCCTGGCTCAGATATCTGTGCAATTCCCTGAGTTGTTCACTGGAGCCTCCAAACACTGTCCACACTGCTTGCCGCCATCTTGGATCTCCAGCATTTTCTTTAATGGTTGCTTCAAGATCTATGATTGTATCTTCTAGTCCTGATATTTGTTCCTCCATCTCTTGGATTCTGTTAGAAAAGCTCGCCTCTGTGTTGCTCACCTTCTTCTCTGAGGTCTCACGGTCCCATTTTTCTTCGGTCTTTGTGTTTATCATTGAATTCATTTTCATCTTGAGATCTTGAACTGATTTTTTGATTTCTTTCATCTGAATGTTTGTATACCTGATTTTCTTCCATTGCCTCTTTATAGGCCTTCAGAGCTTGAACCATCTTATTGATTTCCTTCATCTGGTTGTATTTTCCTGAATTTTTTCCAGTGAGTCTCTATGGGCCTCTTTTATGTCTTCCACCTTTTTTGCTGTGTCTTCCTGCATTTGAATAAGAATTTTATTTTTTCCTCCATTATCATCCTCATTACTAAAGATCTGAAATCATTTTCTTGTATTTCAGTTGTGTTTGAGTTCTCTGGCTTGTTTTCTTTGGGATAGGTGGGATCTGGAGATGCCATGTTGTTTTGTTTTGTTTTGTTTTTTGCGTATGATTTTACACTGTCCTTTAGACATCTTGCTGTCTCTGTTTTTGTTGGGTCGCTTCCAGAGGTGGGTGAAGGGAGTCTGATGATAGATTCACCTGTTTTCTCACGATTTTCCTAGGCCAGAAGCTCTGATGCTTCACTGGTCTGGATGGCAGGAGGCTAGCTCTGTCATTTTGGACTCTCACAGCCAGTGATTCCCAGCTCCCCTTTACTGTGGGTCCTGCAATTGTTCTGGGTCTCTGAATGTGTGTTGGGTCAGGCCACAGCCTTCTTTGTCCTCTTGTAGCACCAGAGCTTTCCAGGGACTGAAGCAGATCAGGTGGAGGTGGTCTGATGGCCACTCTACTCCCTGTCTCCCTGAGAATTTCTTAGTTCTGGAGCTTTGGTGCTCCACTGGTCTGTGGTTTCTGGTAGTGTTTTAAGACTCAGACTGCTTGCAGAGTCCAGGTTAGTGTCACAGGGCCCTAACTGTCTACACACTGAGTCCAGTTCATGTCTCTGGGCTCAAATGGGTCTCAGGGCCTAATCCATGCACTTAGTCCAGTTAGCACTGAGTTCAACCAGGATCTTTGGCCCAAACCACACACTGAGCTCATCGAGTTCAGTTAGAGTCTCAGGGCCCTAATTTACCGCCAAGTTCAATCAGAGTCTCAGGGCTGGGACTAACCGCCAAATCCAGCCAGGGACTCTGGGTCCAAACCACGCTCTGAACTCAGCTAGGTTCTCTAGGGCCAATCCTCCTGCTAAGCTTAGCTAGAGTCTCAGGGCCCAAACTGCCTGCCAAGTCCAGCCAGGGACTCTGGGCCTGGACCACGCGCCAAGCTCAGCTAGATTCTCAGGGCCTGAACCGTCTGCCAAGTCAACTAGGGACTCTGGGCCCAATCTGTGCACCAAGCTCAGCTAGGGACTCTGGACCCAAACTGCATGCAGAGTTCAGCCAGAATTTCTGGGATGGGACTGCGTGCCAAGCTCAGCTAGGGACTTTGGGTCCAAAGCGCATGCTGTGGTCAGTTATAGTCTCAGGGCCCAAACTGCCAGCCAAGTTCAGCCAGGGATTCTGGGTCCAAACTGCGCACCAAGACCAACCAGAGTTTCAGGGCCGGGACTGCCTGCAAAGATCAGCCAGAGTCTCTGGGCCCAACGTGCCCGCCAAGTGCAGTTAGGGAGTCTGGCCCAAACCGCATACTGAGCTCAGCCAGAGTCTCAGGGCAGAACTGTGCACCAAGCTCATCCAGGGAGTCTAGACCCAAACTACGTGTTGAATTCAGCCAGGGACTCTGGGCCCAAACTGTGTGCAGAATCCAGCTAGAGTCTCAGGGCAGCGACTGTGTGCAAAGCTCAGCTAGAGTTCCTGGGCCCATCCTTCCCACCAAGTCCAGCTAGGGATTCTGGGCTGAAATTGCGGGCTGAGCTCAGCTAGCATCTCAGGGGTGGAACTGTGCACAGAACTGAGCTTGGGTCTCAGGGGCCGAACTGTGCCCTGAGCTGAGCTTATGTCTCAGGAGCCGAACTGCACACCAAGTCCAGTTTGGGTCTCAGGGCATGAGCCATGCACCAAGTTGATCTTGGGTCATGGAGCTCAAACCGCACAGCTTGGCCCAAACTCTGCCCAGAGTTCCCCTCTCCCACAGCAGCTTCCACCGGCCACCACACCAATCGCCTACGCCGGAGGGCTCCGAGCTACAAACCTCAGCCATCACCGCCACTGCCGCTCTGGTCTGAGAAAATCTGTGCTCTTCCTGTGTGCAGGGGCATGCAGGTCCTCTGCATCATGGTCCCTTCGAACCATGGAGCACTCCTGCTGCAGTGGTGTGGGGACCTCGGTGCTCCTGGTTCATAATTCTGTGCAATTCCACATGGTCCACACTGCTCGCCACCATCTTGGAACCTCAAAAACAATAATTTCTTAAAGCACAGTATATGTACGCATGTGTTTTTTCAGGAGGAAACATACTGTAAAGCATGTTTCTGAAAGTAAAGTCACTGTTTCTAAGAAAACCTGAATACACTAAATGAGCACATGTCTGATTTTTCACTCAGTAAAATTAAGCTCCGTACTCACAGAAAAGTGAGAGAGACTGTGATTTCACTAAGCACAGTCACTTAGAGCCTGCATACCTGTGTTGATAGGCAACCCTTGTGTACTCTAAGGCATCATCTTTTAGGCAAAAACCCCATTTTTAATGAAAGTGAACACATGATTGGCTCACATTAGCAAGTAGCTCCTTTAGGTAGAAAACATGTGAAAACAGTCTTTCTCTGAAAGCACAGTACACACATGAGTTTCTTACAGGAAGAAACCCACTGTAATGCATGTTTCTGAAAACAAAGTCTGTTTCTATAGCAAACAAAATATACATGTGAGCTTCTCTCGATAAAATTAAGCTCCCTACTCACAGAAAATGAGAGAGATGGTGATTTAACTAAGCACACTCATTTACTCAGGACCTGTATAACTGCACTGATAGTCAAATGTTGTGTACTCTAAGGTATCACTCTGTATGCAAAAATCTGGTTTCTAACAAAAGTGTACACATGCTTCTCTCACATTAGCAAGTTGATTCTTTGGTAAGAAAACCTGTGAAAACAGTCATTTTTTGAAAGCACAGTACTTCTACCCATGCTTTTGTTTCAGGAAGAAACACACTAAATAGATGTTTCTGAAAGCAAAGTTGCTGTTTCTAAGGAAACCGAATACAATAAATGAACCCACATGTTATTTTCTCTACCTAAAACCAAGCTCTCAACTCACAAAAAATGAGAGAGATGGTTATTTCACTAAGCACACTCACTTACTCAGAAGCTGTAAAAATGTGTTGATAAGCAAATGTTGTGTACCCTAAGACATCTTTTTGTAGGCAAAAATTCCATTTCTAATGAAAATGAACACATGCTTCACTCACTTTAGCAAGTTGCTTCTTTGGTTTGAAAATGTGAGAAAACAGGCTTTTTTGACAGCACGGTTTTCTACACATGTGTTTGTTTCAGGAATAAACACACTAATGTTTCTGAAAGCAAAGTCAGTTTTTCTATGCAAAACTGAATGCATTAAATGAGCACATGTGAGAGCTTATCTCAATAAAACTAAGCTACTTACTCATATAGAAGGGAGTGGGACTGTGATTTCATTATGTACAGTCACTTGCTCTGAAGCTTTACAAATATGGTGATAGGCAAATGTTGTATACTATACAGCATCACTCTGTAGGCAGTAATCTCATTTCTAATGAATGTGGAAACATGTTTCACTCACTTTAGCAAATTGATTCTTTGTTGTGAAAACAGTCATTTTTGAAAGCAAAGTACTTTTTCACATGTGTTTGTTTCAGGAAGAAACACCATGTATTGCATGTTTCTGAATGCAAAGTCACTGTTTCTATGGAAAGCTAAATAGAATAAACAAACACATTTCTGAGCTTATCTCACTATAACTAAGATTCCTACTCTCAGGGGGGAGAGAGAGAGAGAGAGAGAGAGAGAGAAAGAGAGAGAGAGAGAGAGAGAGAGAGAGAGAGAGAGAGAGAGGAGAGAGTGAGAGAGAAAGAGAGAGAAAGAGAGAGAGAGGAGAGAGAGTGAGAGAGAGAGGTGAGAGAGAGATGGTTATTTCACTAAGCAGAGTCACTTAATCAGACCTTTACAACAGAGTTGATAGGTGAATATTGTGTACTAAGGCATCACTCTGTATGCAAAAAACTGTTTCTAATGAAAGTGAGCATATGCATTGCTCACATTACAATGTTGCTTCCTTGGTTAGAAAATGTGTGGAAACAGGAATTTTTTTGAAAGCACAATGCTTCTACACATGAGTTTCTTTCAGGTAGAAACACACTGTAATGCACATTTCTGAAAGCAAAGTCACTGTTTCTGAGGAAAACTGAATACACTAATAGAACCAATTTGTTATCCTCTCTCACTAAAACTAAGTGCCCAACTCAAAGATGTGTGAGAGAGATGGTGATTTCACTAAGCACACTTACTTACTCAGAACCTGTACAAATTCATTGATAGGCAAATGTTGTGTATTCTAAGACCTCATCCTGTAGGCAAAATTCCCATTTCTCATGAAAGTGAACACATGCTTCCCTCACTTTAGCAAGTTGCTTCTTTGGTTAGAACATGTGTGAAAACTCATTTTTTGATAGCACAGTACTTCTACAAATGTGTTTGTTTCAGGAAGAAACACACTGTAATGGATGTGTCTGAAAGCAAAGTCACTGTTTCTATGGAAAACTGAACACACTAAACAAACACATGTGTGAGCTTCTCTCACTAAAACTAAGCTCCCAACTCACAGAAAAGTGAGAAAGATGTATATTTCACCAAGCACACTTACTTACTCAGAATTTGTACAAATGTGCTGATAGACAAACTTTGTGTGCTCTGGGACACCATTTTGTAGGCAAAAATCCTCATTACTAATGAAAGGTAACACTTGCTTCACTCAGTTTATCAAGTTGCTTCTTTGGTTAGAAAACATTTAAAAACAGTCATTTTTTGAAAGCACAGTACTTCCACACATGTGGGTTTTTTCAGGAAGTAACACACTGTAACCCATGTTTCTGAAAGCAAAGTCACTCTTTCTAATGAAAGCACGATACCCAAAAGAAAGACATGTGTGATCTTCTCTAAATCTAAGCTGCCTATTCACAAAAAAGTGATAGAGAAGGTGATTTCACAAACCACAGTCACTTAGTCAGAACCTGCACAACTGTGTTGATAGGCAAATGTTCTGTACTCTAAGGCATCATTCTGTAAGCAAAAATCCTGCTTCTAAGGAAAGTGAACATATGTATGGATCACAGAAACAAGTAACTTCTTTGGTTACAAAACATATGAAAACAGTCATTTTTTAAAAGCACAGTACTTCTAGACTTCTGTTTATTTTATGTAGAAACAAACTAAATGCATGTTTATGAAAGCAAAGTAACTGATTCTAAGGAAAACTGAATACACTAAATGAACACATTTGTGATCTTTTCTCACTAAAATTAACTTCCAACTCACAGGAAACAGAGAGATGGTGATTTCACTAAGCACACTCACTTACTCAGGACCTGTACAAATGCATTGGTAGCCAAATGTTGTGTACTCTAAGGCATCACTCTGTAGGCAAAAATCCCATTTCTAATGAAAGTGAACACATACTTCACTCAGTTTAACAAGTTGCTGCTTTGGCTAGAAAACATGTGAATATGGGCATTTTTGAAAGCACAGTATTTCTACACATGTGTTTGTTTCAGTAAGAAACACACTGTATTGCATATTTCTAAGAGCAAAATCATTATTTCTATGGAAAACTGAATACACTAAACAAACACATGTGTGAGTTTTTTTCACTAAAACTAAGCTCCCTATTCACAGAAAAGTGAAAGAGACAGTGATTTCACAAACCACAGTCACTTAGTCAGAACCGGCACAACTGCATTGATAGGCAAACGTTGTGTACTCTAAGGCACCAGTTTGTATGCAAAAATCCCACTTAAAAGGAAAGTGAACATATGTATCGATCACATTACCAAGTAGTTTCTTTGGTGTGAAAACAATCATTTTTTGAAAACACAATACTTCTACACAAGTGTTTGTTTCAGAAAGAAACACACTGTAGTGCACATTTCTGAAAGCCAAGTCACTGTTTCTATGGAAAACTGAAAGCACTAAACAAACACATGTGTGAGCTTCTCTCACAAAAACCAGGCTCCCTATTCACAGCAAAGTGAGATAGACAGTAATTTGACTAAGCACAATCACTTATTTAGAATCTGTATAACTGTGTTGATAGGCAAAAGTTGCATACTCTGAGGCATCACTCCTTAGGCAGAAACTTTGTTTCAAATGAAATTGAACACATGCATGCTCACTTTAGTTACTTACTTCTCTGGTGTTAGAAAACATGTGAAAACAGTCATTTTTGAAAGCACAGTACTGCTATAGATGTGTTTGTTTCAGGAAGAAACACACAGTAACACATGTTTCTGAAAGCAAAGTCACTGTTTATACAGAAAAATGAATACACTAAAAAACATATGTGTGAGCATCTCTCACTAATACCAGGTCTCTACTCACAGAAAAATGAAATAGACAGTGATTTGACTGACCACAGTTACTTACTCAGAACCTGTACAACTTTGCTAATTGGAAAAGTAGCATACTCTAAGAAATTGAATGCATTGTTCACATGAATAAGTTGCTTCTTTGGTTAGAAAATGTAATAAAATCATTATTTTTGAAAGCACAATACTTCTACAAATGTCTTTTTTAAAAAAGAAAGACACTGTAACACATGTTTCTTAAAGCAAAGTCACAGTTTCTATGGAAAACTGAATACACTAAACAAACACATGTGTGAGGGTCTCTCACTAAAACTAAGCTTTCTACTCAAAGAATAGTGAGAGAGACAGTAATTTCACTAAGCACAGTCATTTACTCAGAACCTGTACAACTGAGTTTATAGGCAAAACTTGCATAATTTAAGGCATCATTCCTTAGGCAAAACCCCATTTCTAGTGAAATTGAACACACGCATAGCTCACATTGGTAAGTTGTTTCTTTGCTTAGAAAACATGTAAAAACAGTCATTTTGAAAGAACGAAAAAAGAAAGAACAGTACTTCTACACGTGTGTCTGTTTCAAAAAGAAACACACTGCAACACATGTGTCTGAAATCAAAGTCACTGTTTCTATGTAACACTGAACATACTGAATAAATACATGTGTGAGATTCTGTCACTAAAACTAAGGTCCCTGCTCCCTAAAAAGTGAGAGAAATGCTGACTTTACTAACACAGTCACTTACTCAGAACCTGTACATCTGTGTTGATAGGCAAAAGTTGCATAATCTAAGGCATCACTCCTTAGACATAAAATCCATTTTTAATGAAATTAAAGACATGGCTTGCTCATGTTAGTAAGCTGATTCTTTGGTGTGAAAAGGATGATTTTTGAAAACACATTACTTGTACACATGTGTTTGTTTCAGGAACAAACACACTGAAATGCATGTTTCTGAAAGCAATGTCACTGTTTCTATCTAAAACTGAATACACTAAACAAACACATGTGTGAGCTCCTCCCACTAAAACTAAGCTCCTTACTCAAAGAAAAATGAGAGAGATGTTTTCACTAAGCAAATTCACTTACTCCGAACATATACAATGGCATTGATAGGCAAAAGGTGCCTACTCTAAGGCATCACTCCTTAGGCAAAAACAAAACAAAACAATAAAACCTTTCTAACGAATATGAACACATGCATTGCTCACATTAGTCAATTGCTTCTTAAATTAGAAAAAGTGTAGAAACTATCATTTTTTGAAACATAGTACTTCTACACAAGTATTTGCTTCAAGAAGAAACACACTGTAAAACATGTTTTGAAAACAAAGTCACTGTTTCTATTGAAAACTGAATACACTAAACAAAAACCTGTGTGATGTTCTCTAACTAAAACTGATCTCACTATTCACTTAAAAATGAGAAAGTCTGTGAGTTCACTAACCACAGTTACTTAATCAAAACCTGTACAAGGGCATTGATAGACAAAAGATGCACACTCTAAGCCATCAATTCTTATGCAAAAACAAAACAAAAAAACAAAAAAAAATGTTTTTATTGAAATTGAACACATGCATTGCTCCTGTTAGGAAGTTGCTTCTTTGGTTAGAAAACATGTGAAAACAGTCATTTTTGAAAGCACGGTACTTCTACACATGTATCTCTTTCAGGAAGAAATGCACTGTAATGCATGTTTCTGAAAGCAAAGTCACTGTTTCTATAGAAAACTGAATAGATTAAACCAACACACATGTGAGCTTCTCTCACTAATACTAAGCTCCCTAGTCACAGAAAAGAGAGAGACACAGAATTCACTTACCACTGAGTAACTTACTCAGATCTTGTACAACTGCATTAATAGGCAAATGTTGCATAATCTAATGCATCACTCCTTACATATAAACCCGTTTCTAATGAAATTGAAGACATGACTTGCTCATGTTAGTAAGTTGATTCTTTAATGTGAAAACAGTGATTTTTTTTAAAGCACAATACTTGTATACGTGTGTTTGTTTCAGGAATAAACACACTGTAATGCATGTTTTTGACAGCAACGTCAATGATTCTATCTAAAACTGAATACACTAAACAAACACATGTTGAGCTACTCTCACTAAAACTAAACTCCCTACTCACAGAAAAGTGAGAGAGACGGTGGTTTCACTAAGCACAGTCACTTAATCAGAACATGTACAACTGCCTTGATAGGCAAAAGTTGTGTAATTTAGGCAAAAAATCAATTTCTAACAAATGTAAACACATGCATCACTCATGTTAGTAAGCTGCTGCTTCTATATTTAGAAAAGTATGAAAACTATCATTTTTTAAAGCACAGCATTTCTATAAATGTGTTTGTTTCAGGAAGAAACACTGTAACGCATGTTTCTGAATGCAAAGTCACCATTTCTATGGAAAACTGAATACACTAAACAAACATGTGTGATGTTCTCTCACTAAAAGTAAGCTCACATATCTCCTAAAACTGAGGGAGATGGTGAATTCATTAAGTACAGTTTATAAGTCATAGGCAAAATTGCATACTCTAAGGCACCAGTCCTTAAGCAAAAAATCTGTTTCTACTGAAATTGAGCACATGCAGTGCTCATGTTAAGAAGTTGTTTCTTTGGTTAGAAAATCTATAAAAATAAAAAGACATTTTTTTAAAGCACAGTACTTCTATACATGTGCTTCTTTCAGGAAGAACCACACAGTAATGTGTGTTTCTGAAAGCAAAGTCACACTTTCTGTGAAAAATGGAATACATAAAAGACATATGTATGAGCTTCTCTCGCTAATACTAAGCTCCCAGTCACAGAAAAATGAGAGAGGCACAGATTTCTTTTACCACAGCAACTTACTCAAATACTGTACAACTGTATAAATAGGCAAAAGTTGCATAATCTAAGACAGCACTCCTTAGTCCAAAAATCAGTTCTAATGAAAGTAAATGCATGCATCATTCATGTTAGTATATTGCTAATTTTGTTTGAAAACAGACATTACTTCTACACTAGTGTCTGTTTCAGGAAGAAACACCATGTAACACATGTTTCATTCTTTTTTTTAATGCATATGTCTTAAAGCAAATTAACTGTTTCTATGGAAAACTGAATATAATAAACAAATACATGTGTGAGCTTCTCTCAACAAAACTAAATTCCCTACTCACAGGAAAATGAGAGAGACTGTGATTTCACTAAGCACAGTCACTTACTCAGAACCTGTACAACTGCATTGATTGTCAAAAGTTGTGTAATTTAAGACGTCATTTTTTAGGCCAAAAACCCATTTCTAATGACACTAAACACATGCATCACTCATGTTAAGAAGTTGCTTCTTCAGTTAGAAAAATGTGTGGAAACAGTTCTTCTTGAAAGCACAGTACTTCATCTACAAATGTATTTGTTTCAAAAAGGAGCTGTAATGAGTGTTGTTGAAAGCAAAGTCACTGTTTCTATGAAAAACTGAATACACTAAACAAATACATGGGTGAGCTTTTCTTCCCCAGGCCTTCAGTGTCTTCAAATGGAACCTGGGAGGGGGTGCTGAAGTGAAAGTAAAGGACAGGAGACACAAAGAAATGAGGGCAAATCTGAACACTGATCAAGCACCGTTTATTGAAAATTCTTACAGGGTTTATATAGGCAATATCAAGGGCAAGTGCAGGGTTGCTGTGGGAACCTAACAGCAGCTATCCAGCCATTCATCCTTAGCAGGAAGAACTCCAAGATTAGGGAGTGAGCTCTGAAGGAAAGCAGCTATGGAAGCAAGATAAGCAAGCAACCTCCCAGGATCCAGTGGAGCCCTCTACGTGTCAGGCAGCAGTTCCCATGTCCAGGTGGAGTGGCCTGGGCTGACCTGGGCCTGTTACATGCCAGGCAGAGGTATAGAAAATGGAATCTACAGACAAGATGGAATTGCCCACTGAGTTAAGGCAAGAACCACTAAGGGCAGCTCTCCACAGATGCCCCTTTTCTATACATTTAAGCTGGGTGGATGATCCAGGCCTGTCTTGGGCTGCATCAACCTCATCAGACCATTCTTTAGCCATCATCAAGAAGCCAACAGCTCGATGTCTTTAAAAATTGGGTGACATCTCTGTCTTAGGTTGGATATGGTCCTGATCATGCATAATCTCATCATTGGCTCTGGATCCCCTGGTGCCCTCTATAACACATCATTGGGTCCAAGGGTTGTCTTTTGGCCCTTGGCCCTGTCCTATGTGCAGTCACCTGAGGTATGTCCCTCTACTTATCTGAATAGCCTTGGTCTGCAAGCTCCAGCCTGTGATAATGGGCCTGTATGGGCTTGGGCTGGATGGTATCCACTTGCTGTTTTATGAATTTGGTCAGGTTTTTAAAGGCCCAGGGCCCGAAAGATATAATAAGTAACAAACCTATCAGGGGTCCTAATAAAGAGGGCAAAAGAGTGGTTAGCCAAGGAGAGGTGAAGAACCAGCTTTGGAACCAGTTTTAATCTTGTTCCTTCTGTCTTTTTCTATGCTCCAGGCCTTCTCTAACCTTGGCCATGGAATGCTTGAGCACACCAGAGTGGCCCATGTAAAAGCAACACTCTTCTTTAAGAGTTGCACAAAGGCCTCCTTGATGGAGAAGAAGCAAGTCTAAACCTCTTCTGTTTTGAAGGACAACCTCAGCAAGCAAAGTAAGGGTTTTTTCAAGGTGGACATTGGCAGATTCCAATAGTTCAAGGTCTTTGTCGATTGACAGGCAGAAGTCTGAGTAATGCTTATTGGAAAGAACAAGAGAGGTTATACCCACCCCAGTTCCTGTGACCCCAAGGCCCAGCAATATTGCAAGTGTGATGGCTGTTATAGACTCTCTTTTTGTTCTTGAGAGGCTGTGGTCAATTTTTGGATCCCAGGCTAGAAAAAAATTGTTCTTCAGAATAATAAGTTAGCCTTGGAATTAATTGAACCAGGACACAGTACATATTTTGATTTTTCTTAATCAGATCTCCAGACACACAAGGTGTCAATCCACCCCTACAGGCCCACCAAGAGTTATCAGGAGGGACAATATAAGATCCTGTTTGAATCAAAATGAGTTTGGCATTAATCTGTTTGCAGAGCTGATGGTGAGTGTCAGGTACTTTTCCCAAGCAGAGACCAGAACTAGTTACTGATTGTAGGGTAAGTTTTTCAGGTCCTTGTTGGGGCCATCGACATTGATGATGGTTTGTAGTGACAGTATAATTACCAAGGACTGCTATCTCTTCATAAAAGGGGGGACTGGCATCATAGCACAGCCAATATGACTGCATGAGCTCTGGTCTGGAATGACTCAAGGTTAGGAAAGTGTGACTAATAATATCTGTCAGGACATCTCAGGTATTAAGTTGTACATCCTGATGGGTATCAAGTTGTACACCCTTATTAGAGGCACTACCAATAGTGTCAGCATGAGCTGATTCAGGGAAAAGGGTAGGAGAGGGGGGAGGTAGCTGAGATGGAGGGAGGGGTAGAGCTCTATAAGATCCTATTGCCACTGGCTCAAGATTGGTTCCTTACTAAGCCAAATGTGAAAAATAGACCCATAATCTTTCCCTTCTCTATATATTCTAATGCCTCAAGTCTTACCTATGTCCCAACTCTCTTTTTTGCCAGCATCAGTGAATTTAATGATGGCAGTGGGGATATTTCCATTAGTACAGTGGTAATATCCCTCAATAGGTTGTTCCATGGAGGCAGTAATAAAATCATTCTGTACAGGGGCCTTCCATGGAGTGTGCCCCAAGGAAACACAATCTCATGAGGTGCAATAGGCCTCTTCTGGACCTCCACATTGCCTACATCTGCTACCATAAGCAGGACAAATCTAAAAACTACCTCCCGAGGCTGTGAAAATCTAGGCAGGAAAATATGGAATCGAGTCTAACACGAAGGTTAGGAAACCAAGTACCCAAGGGGGCCACATGGGAGGTCTGGCTGATGACCTGTTTCTCCACATCTAGGACTTTCCAGGTGAGTTTGAATGGTGTGGGGGGGTTATTACCAGTTGTGATCAGCAGAATCAGCAGGACCACAATCGCTTGCAGATACAGCCTCATTTTCTTTTTCTGTAAAAGAATCACAGGGAAGCTTCTCATGGTCTATGTTCTCCCTGGGTGTAATGTTAGTATTGGCCTGTTTTACAAGTCTTTCCAGCAGCCATCTTGCTGATCTGGCTTTTATATAAAACACGCACACTGATCCTCGACCCCATCTGAGCACTGGGTCAGGGCCAGACCATTTGTAGGTCAATGGATCTTTCCATAATACTAAGGCATAATTGTCTTTTGATAAAGGATGCCAAAGACAATCTGCAGCTGATTTTTTCTTCACATCCAGATTTAAGATGTTTAGAATAAACAGAGCATGAGCAAGAGTACTCCTGGAAGATCCTTTAACAGGGTAGAAGTCTCCTTTTTATCTTATTGATAGTGTTCTTGAGTGTCTGCTGTGCTCTCTCCACAATACCTTGACCTTGAGGGTTATAGGCACTGCCAGTGATATGTTTTATTTGTAAGGTAGAACAGAGCGTTTGAAAATTTTTACCAATATAGCCAGTCCCATTACCTGTTTTAACATTGTGGGTTTTCCCATAGTAGCCAGGCAGGTGAGGGCATGTGCAATGACATGTTTACCGGCCTCACCAGTTTGTAGAGTGCCAAAAATAAACCCACTAAAAGTATCAACAGTAACATGTAACTATCTGAGGTTTCCAAATTCTGGGATGTGGGTAACATCCATTTGCCAGATTTCATTAGGGTCAAGGCCCCTAGGGTTAACACCTAAATGAGGAGTGGGCAAATAGGTAACGCAGACAGGGCATTGTTTAACTATTTCATGAGCCTGTTCTCTGGTTATTTTGAACATGAGCCTTAAAGTGTGAGCATTGAGATGATGTAAGTAATGTGCATGTTGGGCCTCTTGTAAGACTGAGTCAACAACAGGACAGACAGTATGAGTTGCAAGGTCTGCAAATGCATTTGCTTCTGAAAGAGGGCCCGGGAGTCCAGTGTGGGCTCAGAGGTGGCCTGTAAAAAGGGGGTGAAATCTAGGCCTAATGGCAGCTTGGATCTGTAGCAAGAGTGATATAGCCTTAGTAGAGGGTTTAATGAAGGCCACAGTCACCAAAAAGGTAACAGAATGAGTAATATAAGCACTGTCTGGATATAAATTAAAAGGAATGTCAGGAAAGATCTTAAAGACAACAACCACAGCACACAGTTCTACAAGCTGAGCTGATGTACAGGGAGCTGTCACAACAGTGGTCTGACCATTAGCCATAAAGGCAGCCTTTCCAGTGGAGGAATCATCTGTAAAAATGGTCAGAGCCTCTGGTAGAGGTTCTAGGGAGGTATTCCTGGGAAAAACAAATGTATGGGATTTAATAAACTGAAGCAACTTATTAGCTGGGTAGTGGTTGTCTATCTGACCAATAAATGAAGAGCCGGCAATTGGCCAGTCTTCTGTGGTTTGAAAAAGCCAATTAATGTGAGCTTTGGAGTACGGCTGTATAATAACATCTGGTTCCTTGCCAAAATAGCGTCTCCCATGTTTTCTACCTTGAATAATTAGCTCTGCTACTGGAATGCAATAAAGGGTGGCAACTTTTTGGGGGGAGTAAGGAAGATGAACCCACAGGAGTGGGCTGGACTGCCAGAACACCCCAATGGGTGTATGAGGTGTAGTACAAATGACAAAAAGAAGGGGTGTCTTATAATCTATAAAAGTTGCACATTGTTGACTTATGACTGTTTCTACTTTTATTAATGCAGCCTGTCCCTCAGGAGTCAGAGACCTGGCAGATTTGGAATCAGAGTCTCCGCTGAGAATGTCAAACAATTGTTTGAGCTCTCCAGTAGTAAACTTCAAGTATGGTCTTATCCAGTTAAAATCTCCTAATAATTTTTGAAAATCATTTAATGAAGTTAAGTGATCAATCCTCTGAGTGTTAACTTGGGCACCTCTTAATTCAAAGCCTAAATAGCTATAAGGGTCCTTTAGCTGTATCTTGTCAGGAGCTATCTGGAGTCCCTTTTTGATAAGACCTTGGATAAGAGAATTACAACGAAGTAGGAGTTTCTCTCTGTCATCCCCAGCCAGGAGGATATCATCCATGTAGTGAATAATATAGACTGAAGGCCATAATTTTCTAAGAGGGTCAACAACTTGAGCAACAAACTTTTGGCAGAGAATAGGACTATTGGCCATACCCTGGGGGAGGACTTTCCACTGCAATCAACTCATGGACCCTTTAAAATTTGATTACAAGCAAGCTGAAGGCAAACTTTTTTATCTTCAGGGTGTAGAGGGATGGTTAAAAAACAATCTTTAAGGTCAATTATGATTTTAAATAATGAAAAGGGATAGCCACCGGAGTGAGGAGGCCTGGCTGTAACACCTCCATTACTTCATGGTTTTATTAACTTCTCTTAGATCTTGGAGAAGCCTCCATTTCCCTGATTTTTTCTTAATAACAAAAATAGGTGTATTCCAATGGGAATTAGAAGGTTCTATATGACCTTCTGCAAGCTGTTCCTGCGCTAACTGTTCCGCAGCAGTTTTTCAAGGCTGAGTGGCCACTGATTGACCCATACAGCTTCATCATTTTTCCATGAGATCTTATCTGCATGGGGTGCAGGCATGTCAGTGACCATTAGGATAATTTTCCCAGTCCTGAACAGTCAATTCTTTGGTGAATTTGTATAGGCTCTTTTATGCCCTGAGCTTGTTTCCAAAGACCCTGTTCAGGGAGAAAGCCTTGCTTTAACATCTGTGAAGTAACCACTTCATTAGGACTAAACATCATTAACTTTAATTGTGAGGATAGGTCCCATCCCCATAAGTTAACAGGTAGACCAGGAATAACAAAGGGTTGAACAGTTGCTGAATTTCCTTCTTCATCTGACCATTTTAAAAGCTTAGTAGTCTGTTCTGGATTTTTGGTTTGGCCTATCCCTTTCAAGTGGGTGAGTATGGCAGAAAGGGGCCAGGATTGTAGGCCAGGCTTCTTTTCTGAGGACTGATGAATCAGCGCCAGTGTTGATAAGACCTTCAAATTCTTTACTGTCTAGTTTTAATTTTAACATAGGTTTATTTAGAGTAATCTTTTGGACCCAGTAACCACCTAATGAATCAAACCTTTTATCACCTCTATGGTTTCCAGCAATGGGACTCTGGGTATTTTTTAGAGGTAGGAAGAGAAGTTGGGCCATTCTTTGGCCTTTAGCTATTGTAAGAGGAGTCTTTGGTGAGGAAACCATAATCTTAATTTCTCCAGTAAAGTCTTTATCTATTACTCCTGGGTGAAGTTGGAGGCTTTGAAGAGTGGAACTACTTCTTCCTAATAATAATCCGAAGGTATCCTGAGGTAACGGGCCAAATGTCCCTGTTGGGACAACTTGTACTCCCATTTCAGGTGTTAATATTGATTGGGAGGAGGAACGGAGGTCCAATCCTGCACTGCCTGGGGTGGCTCTTGGTAGTTGTGATATGCATTGTCCATCTGTGGGACAAACCCAGTTGCCCCAAAGGTTTGTCCCATCTGTGGGGCCTGAGGCTGGCCCCTTAAATGGTTTCCCTGTTTTTGAGGTAAAACATTCCCTTGGGCATCTGTTTTTGACCGACACTCAGAAGCCCAGTGTTTCCCTTTTTGCATCTGGGGCACAGACTAGGAGGAATAGTGCGATCTGACCTAGGAATGCTACAATTTTTGGCAAAATGGCCTTCTTGTTTACAATTAAAGCACTTTTTAGGCTGAGAATTCTGAGCAAAATCTTTTAGTGCTGCTCCAATGGCAAGACCAATGCTGTGGGCTGAACCGATTCCTGTACAGTAACGAACATCGTCTGAAATGACTTTGCCCTTTCTGTGGGGGCAGATAGCCGCTTGGCAGGCAGAATTGGCATTTCCAAAAACCAAATGTGTTATAAAGTCAGCTTCAGTCTCGGATGTACCGAAAAGCGTTTCTGCTGTGCTGGTAAGGCGGCTAATAAAATCGCTATATGGCTTGTCGGCACCTTGTCTTATATTGGCCAGTGATGTGGTTGCAGCCCCCTTTTGAGGTAGCTTTTTCCAGGCTTTAAGTCCAACATTTTGTATTTGTGAAAAGAGGCCAGGAGCATACTGAGCCTGAACCTCAATGGTATCATAGGGCTTGTTCCTTTTTAACATGTTGAGAGTCCATTTTGCACTGTCCTCCCCAGCCACAAGGTTACGGAGGGCAGTTTCTTTACAGTTTTCAGAATATTCAGACTTCCGGAGTATAAACTCCTCCCCTGACAGAGTGGTGCGGGTAGCTTGATACCAGCCATTAGAAGTGAGCCAATGATCAACTAGATTCTCTAATATTGAAATTGTGAAGGGCGACATTGGCCCATATTGTGTCACTGCTGCTTTTAATTCTTTTATGGTTTTAAACTGGAGGCGACGGTATTGGTATTCGTGTGTACATTCCTTCTCATCTCCTAGTTTAACAAGAGTCTCAATGACTGGGAATAAATTGAATTTCTGAGGAGGGAAGGGCCCTTTCATTGATTTAGGACTTTGACCAGTAGGTGGCGCCAGAGTCAAACCTTCAGGAGAAGCTGACAGATTGGAACAGCTTGAAGCTGGGACTAGTATTGGCTGTGTGTGTGGCGGTGTGGAAGAGCCTAGTGGGCCAGAAAGTTCAAGGTCTAGCATTCTCAATTCTTTAATCAATTCATTATGCTCCTTTTTAAGTTGAATAACTTCTCGTAGCCTTTTGATTCTCGAGGTGAGGTACTTTTTAGAAAGAACGGTGTCTGTCAGGGCATCTGGAAAATCAGCATCCCGACAGTGAGGCTCAGTTAACAGAGGGGGAAATTAGCATCCCGACAGTGAGGCTCGTTAACAGAGAGGGAAGGATCTGGCCTAATAAGGGTGGAGCTAAGAATAAGGGGCGGGCCGATGAGTGAGTGGCGGCCATTCTAAGTTACATATTGGGCCACTTCTTCCTCCGAACCAACCTTCTTTTCAGGAGTCAAACCGTCAATGTGGTGGTCTACCTCAGAAGGAAAGGCTTCCAGAGAGGGGTAGAGTCCCCTGGGGGCATCAGGTTTCTTAGTAAATGGATCATCTTTTATGTTAGGCTTTGGGGGGATTTCAGGATCTTGGCTATTTCTGAAATCAATTAAATTAGCCTTTTCCTCATCACAGGGGATTGGTATGGACACAGAATCCCTCTCCTAAAGCAAGGGGGTCCCTCTTTCATATTTTAAGGTTTGGGGACTTACAGCGTGGGAATTAAGAAATTTAAAAAAATTTCACCTTCATCCAATACATTTTTAATATCCTCATGAAAGTATCTAACACTCAATATATCATTGATCACATTCCAATAAGAAAAGGCGATGACAGGAACCTTTTCCAGTCCAAAGGTTCAATAGTAATCATTTAAAGCATCACCCACTTGCTTCCATCTTTTCTCATCTATGGTTCCTTTCTGCGGGAACCAGGGACAGATGTCTTTGAGAAAGAGGAAAAAATGAACGAAATCTTTTTTCTTAACTCTACTTCCTCATGCCTTGAGAGAATCTTTAAGTCCACCTATGAACTTCTCATGTACACTAATTCCCTGTCCCATAACATCACCGTCTGCTTACCTTGGATCTTCTCTCACAGAGTGGACATTTCTCCACAGCGATCTTTGTGTGGGTCTTCACTCATGGAGTGGGCATTTCTCCACGGCGACCTCTTTGCCAGTCTTCACTCACGGAATGGAATGTCTCCGCAGCGACCTCAATGTATGATGCAACTGCAGTCTTAAGATAGTGCTTTTTGCATGTTCCCCCGTGCCTTAGGCGTCACGTCTGGGCACCAATTCTGCCCCAGCCCATGGGGTCTTCAAATGGAACCTGGGAAGGGGTGCCAAAGTGAAAGTAAAGGACAGGAGACACGAAGAAATGAGGGCAAATCTGAACACTGATCAAGCACCGTTTATTGAAAATTCTTACAGGGTTTATATAGGCAATATCTAGGGCAAGTGCAGGATTGCTGTGGGAACCTAACAGCAGATATCCAGCCATCCTTCCTTGGCAGGAAGAACTCCAAGATTAGGGAGTGAGCTCTGAGGGAACGTAGCTACGGAAGCAAGATAAGCAAGCAGCCTCCCAGGATCCAGTGGAGCCCTCTACATGTCAGGCAGCAGTTCCCATGTCCAGGTGGAGTGGCCTGGGCTGACCTGAGCCTATTACATGCCAGGCAGAGGTATAGAAAATGGAATCCACAGACAAGATGGAATTGCCCACTGTTTTAAGCCAAGAGCCACTAAGGGCAGCTCCCCACATTTTCTCACCAATGCTAAGATACCTAGTCACAGAAATGTGAGAGAGACGCAGATTTCACTTACCACAGTAACTTACTCAGATCCTGTACAACCACATAAATAGGCAAAAGTTGTATTTTCTAAGGCATCCCTCCTTAGACATGAAACCCAATTCTAATGAAATTGAAGACATGACTTGGTCATGCCAGTAAGTTGATTCATTGGTGGGAAAATAGTGATTTTTTGAAAGCACAGTACTTGTACACATGTGTTTGTTTCAGGAATAAATACACTGTAATGCATGTTTCTGAAAGCAAAGACACTGTTTCTATCTAAAACTGAATACACTAAACAAAGCCATGTATGAGCTTCTCTCACTGAAACTAAGCTCCTTACTCAAAGAAAAGTGAGAGAGACAGTGATTTCACTAAACACAGTCACCTTTTCAGAACCTGTAAAACTGCTTCATAGGCAATGGTTGCATAATCTAAAGCATCACTCCTTAGTCCAATAACTGGTTCTAAAGAAAGTAAACACATGCATTGCTCATGTTAGTATGTTGCTTCTTTGGTTTGAAAACAGTCATTTTTGAAAGCACATTACTTCTACACAAGTGTTTGCTTCAGGAAGAAACACCCTGTAATGCATGTTTCTTTAAGCAAAGTAACTGTTTCTATGGAAAACTGAATATACAAAACAAACATATGGGTGAGATTCTCTCAACAAAATTAAGTTCCCTACTCACAGAAAAGAGAGACTGTGATTTCACTATTCACAGCCACTTACTCGGAACCTGTACAACTGTGTGGATTGGCAAAGGTTGTGTAATCTAAGGCATCACTCCTTAGGCCCAAAACTCATTTCTAATGAAACTAAACACATGCATCACTCACATTAGTAAGTTGCTTCTTCAGTTAGAAAATATGTGAAAACAGTTATTTTTGAAAGCACAGTACTTCTACAAATGTTTTTGTTTCAAAGAGAATCAAGCTGTAACACATGTTTTTGAAAGTAAAGACACTGTTTCTATGGAAAACTGAATATGCTAAGCAAACATGTGTGAGCTTGTCTCACTAAAACTAAGCTCACTACTCACTTAAAAGTGAGAGAGATGGTAAATTCACTAAACTCAATTATTTAATCAGAACCTGTACAACTGTGCTGATAGGCAAAACTTGAGTATTCTAAGGTATGAGACTTTAGGCAAAAACCCCATTTCTATCTAAATTGAACACATGCATAGCTCATGGTAGGAAGTTGCTTCTTGGTTAGAAAACAGTCATTGTTGAAAGCACAGTGCTTCTACACATCTGTTTCTTTCAGGAAGAAACACACTGCAATGCATGTTTCTGAAAGCAAATTCACTGTTTCTATGAAAAACTGAATACACTAAACAAATACATGTGAGGTTCACTCTCTAAAACTACACTCATTACTCACTTAAAAGTGAGAGATGTACCCATGCACACTGGAGGAACACAGAAGTTCTTGGACCAGAGCGCAGCAGCAGTGGCTGAGGTTTGCAGCTGGGAACCCTCCAACAGAGGCAATTGGTGAGGTGACTGATGGGAAGTGCTGCAGGAGAGGGGACTTTGCAAGATTTGGGCCCCATGACCCAATCTCAACTCAAAGCACAGCTCACAACCTGAGACCCAAATTGGACTTGGTGCGCAGTTTGGGTGCAGAGTCCCTGGCTGAACTGGGTGCACGGTTTTGGGCACAGAGCCCCTAGCTGAACTTGGCATGCGGTCCTGGCCCCCGGGGCTCTGGCTGGCTCAGCACACAGTTTGAGTACAGAGTCCCTAGCTGAATCGGGTGCGCGATTTGGGCACATAGTCCCTAGCTGGACTTGGGGTGCGGTCCCGGTCCCCGGGACTCTGGGCGCAGTTTGGGTACAGAGTCCCTGTCTGAGTAGGGCACGTGGTTTGGGTGCAAAGTTCCTAGCTGAACTTGGTGTGGGGTACCAGCCCATGGGACTCTTGGCAGGGCTCAGAGTCCCTAGCTGAATTGGGTGTGGGGTTTGGGTGGAGAGTCCCTAGCTGAATTGGGCACGCAGGTTGGTCCCAGAGTCCCTAGCTGAATTGGGCATGTGGTTTGGGCACAGAATCCCTTGCTGAACTTGGCATGCGGTCCTGGTCCTGAGACTCTAGCTGAACTCAGTGAGCTCAGGGTGCGGTTTGGGCCTGTTACCCTAATTGGACTCAGTGCTAACAGGACTAAGTGCATGGATCAGGACCCAAGACCTGTTTGGGTCCAGAGAAGTGAACTGGACTCAACACTCAGGTTGGGTCCATAGACGCTAATTGGACTCAGTGTGTTTGTGGTTTGGGCCCCGTGATACTAACCTGGACTCTGCAAGCAGTCTGGGTCCCGAAACTTTACCAGGAACCACAGACTAGAAGAGCATCTTTGGAACTAAGAAAATCTTGGGGAGACAGGGAGTAGAGTAGCCATCAGACCCCATCTGCCCTACCTGTTTCAGGCCCTGGAGAGCTCCGGTGCCAAAAGGGGACTCAGAAGGCTGTGGACACTTTGGCTTGACCTAGCACACATTCTGAGACCCAGGACAACTACAGGAGAGCTGGGGACTGCTGGTTGTGAGAGACTCAAACTACAGGGCTGGCCTACTGCCATCCAGATCAATGAAGCATCAGAGTTTCCAGCCTAGGGAAATCATGAGAAAACGGGTGAATCTATCCTTAGACTCCCTCCACCCAACTCTAGAAGTTACCTCCCAAAACGATAGACAGCAAGATGACTAAAAGACAGAGTAAAATCATGTGCAAAGAACCCCAAAACAATATGGTGTCTCCAGATCCCAGCTATCAAAAAAACAAACAAACAAAAAAACCCAACAACAGAGAATTCAAACACAACGGAAATACAAGAAAATGACCTCAAATCCTTAGTAATGAGGATGATAATAGAGGAAACAAATAAAATTCATAATCAAATGCAGGAAGACACAGCTAAACGGATGGAAGACTTAAAGAAGCCTATAGAGAGGCACTGGAAAAAATACAGGAAAATAAAAACAAACATATGAAGGAAATCAATAAAACTGTTCAATCTCTGAAGGCCTATGAAGAGGCAATGGAAGAAACTCAGGAATATACAAATGATCAAATGAAAGAAACCAAAATATCAGTTCAAAATCTGAAGATGAAAATGAATTCAATGATAACCACACAGACAGAAGAAAAACGGGAACATGACAGCTCAGAAAGGAAGGTGAGCAACACAGAGGTGGGCCTGTCTAACAGAATGCAAGAGATGGAGGAATGAATCTCAAGTCTAGAAGACACAATCATGGATCTTGAAGCAACTATTAAAGAAAATGCTAAATCTGGAAAAATCCTGACACAAAATATCCAAGAAATCAAGGACACTATGAAAAGAACAAATCTGGAAGTACAGCCCGGGCTTGAGCGCGTGGAGAGCAGTGAACAGGCCGGACCAGCACACGTACCAGAGAGACACCTAAGGACCCGTCCTGTGGAACAGATACTGGAAGGTACCTTTAAGAGAAGACATCATCCTCTTTCATGAAATAGAAATAAAAGGAAGATGAAGATAAAGTTATAGATATTATGGTTATAAAAATTAAGACTTGCCATAAAGCCTCTGAGAAGAAATCAGCCAACACTAGATTTCAGCCTTGTGAAAGCTGAGTTTACATTAGAGGATCCAAGATGGCGGCGAGCAGTATGGACCATGTTTGGAGGCTCCAGTGAACAATTCAGGGAATTGCACAGATTTCTTAGCCAGGAACACCAAGGTCCCCACACCACGGCAGCAGGAGTGCTTCATGGTTTGAAGGGACCAGGGTGCGGAGGACCTGAGTGCCCCTGCACAGGGGAGGAGAGCGGATTTTCTCGGATCGGAGCAGCAGTGGCAGAGGCAGCAGCAACAGCGGTGGCACCAGCGGCACCAGCGTCAGCAGTGGCAGTGGCTGAGGTTTGCAGCTCTGAGCCTTCTGGTGGAGGCAATTAGTGTGGTGGCCGGTGGGAGTTGCTGCGGGAGAGGGGACTCTGGAAGGGATTTGGGTCACATGGTGCCTTGTGACCCAAACTGGACTCAGCGAACAGTTCAGCCCCAGAGTCCTGGGTTCAGCTCAGTGCGTAGTGCCATGGAGATGCTGTCTCAGCGCAGCAAGCAATTCTGACCTAGGCACTAGCTCAACTCAGCCACAGCTCCCCTGCTGTGACACAGGGTGGGCGGAGTGCTGAATTCCACCCTAGGCATCAGCTCAGCACAGCCGCAGTTCTCCAGCTGTGACACAGGCTGGGCAGAGCACTCAGCTCCACCAGAGGCACTAGCTCACATCAACGAGCAGTTCTGCCCAAGACACTAGCACAGCTCAGCGGGCAGTTCTGGGGCACTAACACAGGCTGAGGTCAGCACGCAGATTCAGCCCAGAGGCCCTAGCTGGACTTGCCGGGCAGATTGGGCCCAGAGACTCTAGTTGAGCTGTGTGCACAGGCTTGGTGGCTCCAAGACTCTGGCTGGACTATCCACGCAGTATAGGCCCGGAGTCCTGGCCTGAATTCAGCGTGCAGTGTGAATCCAGAGCCCCTGGCTGAGCTCGGTTCACAATTTCGCCGCAGAGACTCAGGTGGAGCTCGGCGTTCAGTTTGGGGCCTGAGTCCCTAACTGTGCTTGGCAGACAGATTGGGCCCAGAGACTCTAGTGGAGCTTTAGCCACAGTCCCGGCTCTAAGACTCTGGTTGGACACAGTGTGCAGTTTCAATCCAGAATTCCTGGCTGAGCTTGGTGGACAGTTCAGGCCCTGAGTCAATAACTGACCACAGCACACACTTTGGGCCAAAAGCCCCTAGCTGAGCTCAGTGCACAGTCCCAGCCCCCCAAAATTCTGGCTGGACCCTGTGTGCATTTTGTGCCCAGAATCCCTAGCTGAGCTCGGCAGACAGTTCAGGCCCTGAGAATCTAGCTGAGCTCGGTGTGTGGTTCAGGCCCAGTGTCCCTGGCTGGACTTGGCAGGAAACCCAGAAGGCTGTGGATACCTTGGCCAGACCCAACGCTCATTCAGAGACCCAGAATGATTGCAGGACCCACAGCATAGGGGAGCTGAGGATCAATGTAATCCACCATATAAATAAACTGAAAATAAAAAAAGCACATGATCATCTCCTTAGATGCAGAGAGAGCATTTGATACAAGGCACATACTTCAACATAATTAAGGCTATATACAGCAAGCCAATAGCCAAAATCAAATTAAGTGGTGAGATACTCGAGGAAATGACTCTAAAATCGAGAACAAAGCAAGGCTGCCCATTCTCTCCATATCTCTTCAATATAGTACTCGAAGTTCTAGCCAGAGCAATAAGACAACAAAAGGAGATCAAGGGTATCCAAATGGGAAAGGAGGAAGTCAATTTATCCCTACTTGCAGATGATATGATAGTGTACATAACTGACCCTCAAAATTCCATCAGAGAACTCCTACAGCTGATAAACATCTTCAGCAAATTGGATGGATACAAAATTAACTCAAAAAAGTCAGTAGCTTTCCTGTACACAACTGACAATTATGTAGAGGAAGATATTAGAAAGCTATACCCTTCATGTTAGCCACAGGCAATATAAACTATTTAGGAGTTACTCTAACCAAGCAAGTGAATGCCTTGTTTGAAAAAAATTCAAAACTCTGAGGAAAGAGATTGAAGATGACATGAGAAGATGGAATGATCTTCCTTGCTCATGGATTGGGAGAATTAACATAGTAAAACTGGCCATCTTACCAAAAGCAATCTACAGATTCAATGCAATCCCTATCAAAATACCTACACAATTTTTTAAAGACATTGAAAGTTCAATTCTCAACTTCATATGAAAAAACAAAAAACCCAGAATAGCTAAAACAATCTTGCACAACAAAAGTTCCTCCAGAGGAATCTCCATACCTGATCTAAAGCTGTACGATAAAGCAGCAGTAATTAAAACAGCATGGTACTGGCACAGCAATAGGCTGGTGGATCAGTGGAATAGAATCAAAGACCCAGATATGAATCCACACACATATGGTCACTTGATTTTTGACAAAGAAGCCAAATCCATTCAATGGAATAGGGATAGCATCTTCAACAAATGGTGCTGGTCTAACTGGATGTCTACGTGTAAAAAAATGCAACTGGACCCATATTTGTCACCTTGCACAAAACTCAAGTCCAGGTGCATCAAAGACCTCAACATAAAACCAGAGATAGTAAATCAATTAGAGAAAAAAGTGGTGAAGAGCTTGGAATACATTGGCACAGGAGACACATTCCTGAACAGAACTCCAACAGCCCAGGCCTTATAGTCAACAATTAATAAATGGGACCTCATGAGGCTGAGAAGCTTCTGTAAGGCAGGAGACACTGTCAACAGAACAAAGCAACAGCCTACAGACTGGGATAAGATCTTCACCAACCCTACATATGACAAAGGTCTAATATCCAAAATATATAAAGAACTCAGGAAACTAAACACCACCAAACCAAATAACCCAATTGAGAAATTGGGCTTGGAACTAAACAGAGAATTCTCAACAGAAGAATATCAAAAGGCAGAGAAGAAGAAGTCACTTAAAGAAATGCTCAACCTCCTTAGTCATCAGGGAACTGCAAATCAAAACAACTCTGAGATTCCATCTTACACCCATCAGAATGGCTAAGATCAAAAATTCAAATGATGCCACATGCTGGCGAGGATGTAGAGAGAGAGGAACACTCCTTCATTGCTGGTGAGAATGCAAACTAGTACAGCCACTTTGGAAATCTGTCTGGCACTATCTCAGAAAACTGGGAATAACACTTCCTCAAGACCCTGCTACTCCACTCCTTGGGATATACCCAGAAGATGCTCCTGCACACAACAAGAACATTTGCTCAACCATGTTCATAGCAGCCTTATTCATAATAGCCAGAACCTGGAAACAGCCTAAATGTCCCTCAGTCAAAGAATGGATAAAGAAACTCTGGTATACTTACACTATGGAATACTACTCAGGTATTAAAAACAAAGAATTCCAGAAATTTGTGGACAAATGGATTAAACCAGAAATGATCATAGTGAGTGAGTAAACCCAGAAGCAGAAAGAGTCAAATGGTATATACTCACTTATATCTGCACACTAGCCCAAGGGGCATGTCCCATGAAAGTCTTCATTTACTAGGAAATTGGGGTAGAGGGGAGGACATCCTATTGGGACTCTAGATGAGAGAAGCATGGCAGAGTGGCAAAATAGAAGGATCCAGAGGGTCCTAGAAACCTACAAGAAGAACATTATGATAGGCCTATTTTGGGCCGAGGGGTCCTGCTCAAACTATTGCATCAGCCAAGGACAATACAGGCAGTAAACTTCAAACCCCTACCCAGATCTAGCCAATGAATGGGACATTCTCCCCAGTTGAGTGGAGAGTGGGGTCTGACTTTTACATGTATTCTGGTGCCTCATATTTGACCATGTCCCCTGGATGGGGAGACCTAGTGGCACTCAGAGAAAGGATAGCAGGCTACCAAGAAGAGACTTGATACCCCATGAACATATACACGGGGAGGAAGTCCCCCTCAGTCACAGTCATAGGGGAGGAAAGTCAGGGGAAAATGGGAAGGAGCAAGAAATGGGAAGATACAAGGGATGGCTAAACAAACAGACTACAAACTTCTCTCAGTAAATTCAAGATTCCTACCCTCAGAAAGCTGTGAGAAACATTGATTTCACTATGCACAGTCACTTACTCAGAACCTGTACAACTGTGTTAGCATGCAAAACCAACTTGTCTTCTGTTTTTTTCCTTATAGATGACAGCTTGATTTACATGGGCCCTCATTACTGCCAGTCTTTTGTAGATGTACCTCTTGAGGTACTGTACATGGAAAGCCAGTATTGTTTTCTTACCATATGAAGCCAACTGTCATTTAGAGGTGTTCTAGTAGCCATGCTTTTCTTGCAATTACAAGTTGGTATTTTGCCAGTTAATAAAACCATACTCAGCACTGGTCAAAAGCTGGCAGCTTGGCTGCTGAATTTTAATCTGTGATCCACTGTCTTCTCCATTTATGTCCATCTCCAACTTGTTAGGTATCTTGGTTGTACTAAACTAAATGATCAAGTATGAGTACTTTTGCAGCCAGGTAGCTAAGCAATACATTAACAGAAGAATATATGGTGGGTCTGTCCTAGAAGGAGAGGAGGCAAAAGGCTGGTCCCCCCCCCCACACAAAAAGCCAATTGACTTGGTGTAGACTCAATGCCAGTAGAGCCTTGGCCTATGCTTATGTTCAGGTTCTTATGTGATTTAGCAATCACTGAACCCCATTCTCATAGGCTTTTCTTTCCCTACAGGTGGTCATTTTGTCATCCACTATTTTAAGTCAGAAAAGTTTGAGTTCCTAAGTGAGATGGATAACTATTATATAATTTTTGTTAGTTTTACTAGTTCATGCTTTTACAGACTAGAATGATTTTGCTTGCAAATGACAAGGGCATTGATTGTCATGGACTCATGAGAACTGTGCTAAATGTTGTGTTTCAGAAATGCGTTTTGACACAATATTAATGCTTAATAGTATTCAAAGGGGTATGAATGAAAATAAACTGCAGTATTGAAGTCTGGCTTAGAAAGATGTATTATAAAACAACCTACCCTCTTTTGTAAGTTGTGTGTTCTTCAGATGTGTTCCTCCATTCATAGAATATTGCGTGTGAACATTAATTAACCTGAGGAGGTCTACTAGGCAGCTCCACTTAAGCCAGCTAAGGCCTCACACTTGCTAGGCAAGAGCGCAACCACTGACCTGAATCTCCAAGCCTAAAATTTCACTTTTTGCTTCTGGCATAGCAAGTGAAAATTTTACATTGTGTTTTGTCCCCAAGTTCCTTGCTTTGATGTCTTGTGTATATGCCACTGAAACTTTGTGACAGAAAGCAATTAACAATCACATGCTAACCCTCTTTTATATTTTAATCATTAAAATAGTTTTTTATAGATGAATAAATTAACATCACAAACCTTTCATCCAATTCCATGGGAACAATTACTTGTGAGCCTGACATTTTAAATGACTGGTCTAAGTCTAACAGGGTTGTGAAATTCTAAATAGAAGATATAAGCTAGAGAATATGCCTACATATATCCTTTGCTATTATTCTTATGTGTTTATTTCGTACATGTTTAGAGTTAAACTTTTAACATTTTGAAGTTAAATTAGGTCAGCTTCTTTATTTCTTTCTGAACTGTCATTTATTGAATTTTCTAGATGAAAGTCTCTAGACTTCTCTTGAAATCTTCCATGTGTCTCTAAATCCTTTTGTTGTATCTTTATGTTCATTTTCTTTTTTGAAATATTATCTCATGAATATGTTAGAATATATTGTTAATTTGGCATGTAAAATGGAGTAGAATTCTACACTAGAAGAAAGGGTATCTTCCTTGTCTTTAGTTGTCTTCATTGAGGTTTTTGTTTGTTGTTTGCATTTTGAGAAAAGGCCTCACTGTGTAGTCCTGGCTGGCCTAGAACATGCGTGGATATCCACTTGCCTCTGCCCCACTCAGTGCTGGGATTAAAGGTGTGCCTCACCATGCCCAGGTGAAGGCATCTTTTAAAGTATAAATCACATGGTGTGATTTTCAATAAGACAGTGTGGTTCAGAGGAGCA
Source organism: Acomys russatus (assembly GCF_903995435.1). Lineage (NCBI taxonomy): Eukaryota > Metazoa > Chordata > Mammalia > Rodentia > Muridae > Acomys > Acomys russatus. The sequence goes on from NC_067138.1 coordinate 104,598,564, forward strand.
GTTTAGCAGCCATAGAGAAAACATTACAAAAAAGACAGTGAGAAACTAAAAGAGAATGAGAGGAACTCAGGACCTTAGCAGAGAGTGCAGATAAAGTTGCTGGTTTTCATTGTCCATGACTAGAAAAAGACAAAGTTTTAGATGTTGAAATGAGAGTAGTGTGATACATATGTGTATATTTATGTGTAGGCATGTATTTATACACATGTGCATATGTATATATTACAAATATAATTTTATATACACATATGTGTCTGTGTACTCACATGAAATGTATACACATTGTTTCTCCTAGTGAGCTTTAGCTCAGAGTTACCAGAAGTCTGGGGGGGATTGCCTCTATGAGATTGGCTTTCCAGCATATCTGTAGGGCATTTTCTTGATTGGTAATTGATGTAGGAAGACTGAGCCCACTGTGGGTAAAGAAACTGTGGTACATTTACACTATGGAATACTACTCAGCTATTAAAAACAAGGAATTCTAGAAATTTGTGGACAAATGGACTGAACTAGAAATGATCATAATGAGTGAGTTAACCCAGAAGCAGAAAGATTCAAATGATGTATACTCACTTATATCTGCACACTAGCCCAAGGGGCATGTCCCATGACAGTCTTCACTTATCATGAAAGTGGGATAGAGGGGAGGACATCCTATTGGGACTTTCAGTGAGAGAAGTATGGAAGATTGGGGAAATAGATGGATCCAGAGGGTCCTAGAAACCTATAAGAAGAACATCATGATGGGTGGATCAGGGCCCAGAGGGATCTGTTCAAACTATTGCATTAACCAAGGACAATACAATAGTAAACATCAAACCCCTAATCTGATTTACCCAATGGACAGGACATTCTCCATAGTTATGTGGAGAGTGGGGACTGACTTTGACATGAACTCTGGTGCTCCATATTTGACCACTTCCCCTTGGTGGAGAGACCTGGTGGCACTCAAAAAAAGAATAACCAGGCTACCAAGATGAGACTTGATAGCCTATGACCATATAGTGGGGGAGGAGGTACCCCTCGGTCATAGACCTAGGGGAGGGGAGTAGGGTGAAAGCAGGAGGGAGGGAGGAATGGGAGGATACAAGTGACAGGATGACAATTGAATTGTAATCTGAATAAATTAATAAAATTTTAAAAAGAAAAAAGTAGTGGTGTTGAGGTTATAGGACAGATGGACAGGTGAGAAGTGAATTAGTCAGGAAAAGATATGCTCTTCATGAATGACATGTGTCAACTATGGGCATGTTCTCTAATTTCTCAAGAGCTTTCAAGCCCCAGAATCATGTAGGCTAAGAACAGTTGTTGTGGTGTTGTTTATATGTCTAGGTCATAACATCCACCATGGCAATAATCACATTCTTAACACATATATAAAGAGTATACACCCACAGTGTCTCCTTTAGGAAATGAATTCCTTAATTAAACATCTAATAATGACTGGAATTTAGTAGGTGCCTAATAATTATTCATCCAGGCAACAGATAAATGATGCATTAAAAATGGAATAAACAGGAATTGACTTTTTTTCAGGAATATATTTCATTGTTACAGAAGGAACTATACAAGGTTATTACTCCCTAAACTCTGTGTATGAGGTAGGAGGCTGCTATTACCAGACATCAGAATTTTAAAATTAAATCATATGTGCATAGCTTAAAGAATTATCATAAGATAATCATAACCTGGCAACACTGCTTTGGGATATATTTTAAAAGCTAACTTATTTCACAATAAATAGAAATGATTCAAAATTTCATTTAATGTTGTTTTGATTTTAGAATCTTTTGTGAACAAAACAACATGACATAAGCATAGAGATAGATCTAAAGCGCCTTTCTGAGACCTGCTCATGCTGCAGCAGCCACTGGAAGCTTCACTTTTGAAAGAAATCAGAGCTCTATACCTGTTCTGCGGGTAATTTAAAAGTTCTCTGTAGACATGAAGATGCCCACAAGTCACAGCTTAGTGTTTGTGGTTCTTATCTATGGTGACTATAGTGGAACACGTACACACTGTTGTAGTTACTGATACTGGGAAAGCTGTAGTCAATGCTCTCTACAGAGAAGGACACGCCACAGATGAGTCCAGCATGCAGCACTGGCCCTTGTGTAGACTTTTCACCTGCTCCCTTATCAGGTAACAAAAACTGAAGAATCATTTCTTGTTACTGATTTTCAACAAATTGGGCAAATGGCTCTTTTTAAGACATATTGTATATAAAGGACTTCGTTATAAATAAAACCTAGAACAGTGCTTTGTACCCTAACACACTCCTTCATATTGCAACTACTTACTTAGTTTACTTAGCTTTTTTGTCTTTCAGATCTGTTTTTGTTTTGTTTGTTTGTTTGTTTTAGTTATTTGAAACAAAGTTTCTGACTGTTCTGGACTCACTTTGTAGACCAGGCTGACCCCAAACTCACAGAGACCCACCTGCCTCAGCCCTCTGGGTGCTGGCACTAAAGGCATGCACCACCATGCCTGGCCTCAGATCTATTTTTAGTCTCTTTAAAATAAAATAGTTGAAACTATATTGGGGAAAGCCCAGTGAGATAATGCTTGTATTCGCTAGCACATAAGAGATCTAGATAGCTCTGTTGGACTCCACTAATTAGAGAGCCTATTATCTAAGCACTTTGTGTGACCAAAGATTGGTGTAAGTTTACTCTCCTGTTAGATTTGAATCTAACACAGAGGTGTCCTGCTCAAAATGTGTGCCTTTTGCAGAGCCTCCTACACCCACCTTAGGTGAACTTCACCTGCCTCATCCCATGTTGAACAAGAATATAAAACAGTAGAAAAGAAAATTGGAAGAATATTCAATTACGGGCCAATAATTTCACACTCAGGAGGTAGAAGCTGGTGAGTCCCTGTGAGTTCTAGGCCACCTTGGTCTACATAGCCAATTCGAGGATAGCCAGAGTTATACAGTGAGAGCCTATATAAAAAAATAAATGAAAAAAAAAAAACAGCAAGAATAACAAAATCAAACAAACAAAACTCTGAAGCTGACAGTATCAGTATGTCATTTACATGTTGGTGGTCTGTGTGTTAGATTATAAGAATAGTTTTATTAATGAGGCTTTAAGCATTAGGAAGAACCTTCATATATTCATGTGCACATATAAGATTAAAAAGAACCATCATTCACGTACACATATTTGTTCCATTTTTATTCCAAGTAACTGTGATATGACGTATATTTTTTAGAAGACTTTTTTATGTTATACAAGGCATGCATGTGTATTGCATGTGTGTAGTTCCCATGAAGGCCAGAAGGGGACATTGGATCCCTTGGCCCTGGAGTCACAAGCATTTGGGAGCCACCTTGTAGGTCCTTGGTTCTCTGCTCTTAACTCCCAAGCTATCTCTCTAATCCCCCCAACATAAAAGTTTTAATTCAGTTATGTGTTTATAGATATTTGGTTCATTTCTTGCTTTTGGCTATAGAGATAAAACTGCTATGAATTTATGAACAATGAAGAATCTCTAAGAAGGCAGATTTAACTCAGTCTCATAAAGGCGGTTGGCTAACAGGGTTCTAGACGACATATGCCAATTCCAGTCATCTGTATTTCTTTTTTTCTTTGAGCATTAGAAATGCATCTCACAAATTACAACTAATTGTTTTCCCATCACTTATATCCTCCCATTCCTCCCTTCCTCAGCTTTCACCCTAATCTGAATAAATTAATACAATTTAAAAAGAAAATGGAAGAAATGGACACATTTGCTACCATTTGGTTTTACTTTTATTTCTTCCATAGATTATTTTCAGTAACGACATTCTATAGTGAGAAATTTTCTAGGTTTTAGGAGAAAATGTATACTAGCAAAATCTTAAAAGAATTCATGAAAAAATAATCCAGATTTAGGTTTTTCAATGTTAGTTAATGAATAATTTGTTATTCGAGTCACTATTAAAGTTTGTCTGGGAGAGTAAAAAAAAAAATAAAGAAATGCATCTCTCATTTGATGAACTGGATTCATTTTGCTGAACAGCATGGTGCTGTGTAGGATGAACTTTTGATTAAATATACACAATGCTGATTCTTGTGATTTACATTTTTAAAGAGTATGGGAAAGGCTAAAATGTCTTTAGAAAATGGGTTTATTATAGTCTTGATAAAAAGTATTTACTTCAGTCCATCAAGTAAGGGTAAACTAATCCAAAACTATTCTAAAAATTACAGACATTTCACTGCCCGTCTCGTAAAAAGATGTCATTTCGAAAAATGGGTCCTAGTTGTACGATAGGATTTTATTGTCGAAACGTCCAGGACTTTGAACAAGCGTCTGAAGAAAGCACTAAGATACTTTATTAAAATCACTATATATTATGCTTGTAAGTTACATGATTTCTACTCCATAACAATAAATGTGTAAACTGCTACATGTTTGTAAATTTCCTCCTTGAATGTTACTAACTTTGGTCAGAGGAATGGAGCCAGTGACTAGTTAAAAGTGTTGTCCACTAGGTGGCAGTGTTGAAATAAAAATCCTGCTAACTGTGGCCTTGGGCAAGCAATTAGGTTACATCCTATTTGAAGAGGATTTTAAAGGGCACTCCCTTAGGGATAGAAAAAAAAATTAATAAAGTATTTGATCAAGTCAAATTTTATTTCTTTTTAGTCCAAGTGCTTCTTTTATTTATTTTTTAAGAGAAATGATATTTTTGGGTTTCTTAGAACTGCTTTATCAAAGGAAGTGTGTTGTTAACTTTCCAGTCTTTCTACCTAACAGCTTGTGGAAATAGTTACTTAGCGACTTTTAACATTTAAACTGGTGAGTGAGTATTGCTGAAACACACATGGAGCTTCAATGCCTCCTGGACTCATTACTTTAGGAAGGAAAAAGAATAGTTGCTTAAGAAGCCAGAGTAACTAGATGGGTGTCTTTCTTGGTGCCTGTGGTTACACATACTGCCCTTTCATTGTGAGTAAGAACAGCAGTAGAGAGTCACTGTGGGGCACTCAGAGCATGTGCTCACGTCATAGGGATTTTATAACTGTCTAACGTCCAGTTGATTTTATTCATCCAGGAAAGTAGGCATAGTGCAATAACATCTTACTTCAGCAATAGAAAAATAGCATGAAAATATTAAGTACGGAACCTGAAATGAGAAGTTTAGTTTACTCTACCTGCCAAGAAAAAGGGGAAATTTAAGCTAGGTGCAGTGGTGCACACCTGTAATCCCAGCACTCAGGGAGGCAGAGGCAGGTGGATGGCTGTGAGTTTGAGGACAGCCTGGTTTACAAAGTGAGTCCAAGACAGGCAAGGCTACACAGAAAAACCCTGTCTCCAGAAAGAAAGAAAAAGGAAGAAAGAAAGGGAAATTTAACAGGAATGTGACATAAAAAAATGAGCAAGTGAAATCCACAAGACCTTTCTCTGCCCATCCACAATCCTCACCTCCTCACTCTCCCGGGCAACAGGCAGGCCAGTGAGCAGAGTGGAGCATGGAATTATTGCTTCCTTCTTGAAGTCATGGTTGACAGTAGATGTTCTGGCTTGATAATTCACTGTCTTTGTAAAATACTGTGTGTGCTAAAATACGTAAATCTAGGCAATCTGGCCATAGATATTGATACTGATATTTCCCACAGAAAGGTGGATTTCTGTTTTCCATAGCTTATTTTCTGTTTGGATCAGAGTGCGTTTGAAATGGGAGCACAGTCAAATCCTGTAGCCCAGGCAAACTGAAGCATCTATGGGGGGAGCTACTTGCTGCTGGTCCTTTTGATCAACAATAGCCGCTATGGTTTCCTTCACCAGTAAAGCAATTAGGATTAATGCTGATATATTAGGGCAAAGGGGAAGGGAAGCCATGCTGACACGTCTTCTGGAAGGACCAGGAATTTTAAAGGCCACTTAACCGCTTTCTGATGCTAATGGATTTCGAGTAGCGTCAAAGCTTTACTTTGTCAGTTTCTTTTGCTTGGGCGCTTCTAAGTTAAACACACACACACCCTAAAACCAGCGTTTGGCATTTTCAGTCAACCCAATTGTTTCTGGTATTTTTTTTTTATAATAGGCTTTATTTTTTTGTTTTCTCATTTTGAAAATGAAGCTAGGCAACCTAGAGTGCCATGTTTACTTTGAAATGTTCTATGAGTGCATAGTCTCCTTATGCTGTGTGGTTAAATGTTAATAAAAATTATTAAGCCAGTTGTTGGATGGAGTTCGGTCTGCCAGGTATGTACTTAACTACTACACACAAAGCATAACATGACCGAGATGGAATTCCTGCTTGGAGTGAGACATAAAGCTTCTAGACTCGAGTAACATTTATGCTTAAGGAGGGAGGGTATGACAAGCAGACATATATTGCTTTGAATATGATAAGCGTCTTTATGAAACTAGAAATGAATTGATGAGGAACCCGGAGAGATGGCATATCCAAGTCAAAGTATTTTATTGTGATGATGATATTTAAGCTGAGCCGGAAAGTGTACGCATAGTTCCCACTGCTCAGTAAGAAGGGAACATACTTAAAGCTAAGGAAATGATCAGCCAGAGGTGAAGAGATACTGAATTGTGGTGCATACACAGAGAGGGGTCCTCTTTGATGGATGCCCAGTGTACATACAGGGTGGGGTTTCTGTCCCCTCACTACCTACCATGAACCCAGAAGGGTGTGGCCTGGAGACTTCAATTCTAACAAAGCAATATTCTACATCAGACTGGAGAACTACTTTTAAGGTAATCCAGGGCATGATACTTTATATTTTCAGGTATCGTTAAAGGTGAACATTTAAAACATATATTTATTTCTCTTCATATTAGAAAACATGGGTGTAGTAAACATGTGATTTCCCCTTTTCATGTATTTTACAAAATTGTTTAAGTTATATGAAAAGAAAAGGATTCATTAGTCACAATGGAGGAAGCATGCATAGAAAAGTGGTGAAGGCCACATACGAATGTCTGCAACTAAGGAAGTCCTGCTCTGAGAAACAGCACAGGATGAGTGACACTGCAACATACACTGACATAATATTATAGAGAATCATGAATGTCAGGTGTGAGCAGCACATTAATAATGGATTTTATGACATTATAATTTAAATTTCAGGCATATAGACATATGAAGAAAAATGCCTGTTTTCTACTGCTGAGCTTATGGAAAATTACACATCTACTATAACTGGTTACAAATCCAGTGTAAGTGGCTCCTTCCCCAGTTGTATTCTTTTCTTACTTGTTGGTAACTTTCAAATTGTATCAGTCCATCACACCCATACTTTAAAGAACCAGAAACATCATATATTACTTTGTGTGTTATTAAATTTCTCAATCTTCCTTATTTTAATGGTCATTTGGCTTGTTTCTCAGAATCTAACATTGGTATTTCATTTTTTAGTCACAAATAATATTCTACTTGTATTTTCTTTAAGTTGTCTGTCTATCTGCTGGCCTGCTTGTTTGTTTGTTTTTGAGAAAGGATTTTTTTGTATAGCCCTAGCTGTCCTGGAATTAGCCCTGTAGACCAGGCTGGCCTTGCACTCACAGAGATCCACAGACCTCTGTCTCCTTAGCTCTGGGCTTAAAAACATGCTCCACCATCTCCTGGCTAGAGTCATTTATTTTTATGTGTATGGGTGTTTTACCTGGCAGTATGCAGTGCCTCTGAAGGCCAGAAGAGGGCATCAACTTCCTTGAACTGAGTTACAGATGGTGTGAGCTGCCATGTGGGTGCTGGGGATTGAACCCATGTCCTCTGCAAGTGCTATAATAACTGAGTCATCTCTCCAGCCCTACAAAATCTTTGTAAATCTGGGCGCTACTACCTTGCTTTCTTGTATGCAGCAGATATATTCTAGGCAAATATTTCACTTGTTAATGATGTCTTTAATTTTAAGACAGCAAATTAATAACTGTTTTTATGTTTTTCAAACTTATCATCAACAAAATATTTATTAACCGAAGACTGTAAACATATTCCTTTCTGACAGAGCTTTCACGCTTCTGCTCTCCACTTAGCAGCTTCCATATATTTTCCCCACATAGATGAATTATCCAGATTTCCAGTCCTGCATCTGGCCCCATTCTCTTCCGAGTCTCACCTGCTCATGTCTCTCTTTCACCGGGAGCTGAGCTGTTCCTGCCTCCACGCCTTTCCACCACGATGGACTGAACACTGAAACTATGAGCTGAAGTCAGTCTTACGGTACTTCCGTCAGCCGTTTGTCACAGCAGATGGTCAGGTAGAGGTGGCTCAGTGCATAAGAGAGTCTGCTGCCAGATCCCACAGCCTGAGTTAGATGGGCCTAAGTCTCCTCCTAGGGGTATAGAATTCTGTTTCTTCTTTATATTGTCTTGCTCTGTGTTTTATATATTTTGTGTCACTATCATTAGTTATGTGCAATTATGATGATTATTGGGTCTTACTCTTTAATTGAATCTACTGGCTGTTACACAGAGAAACCCTGTCTTGGAAAACCAAAAGAAAAAAATCTGTTTGTTGAGTGAAAAGTTTTATTAGATTTATTTATTTTATCTTATGTGTGCATGCTTTACCTGCATGATGTCTGTGCCTCCCTGGACATGCTCAGTGCCTGAAGAGGTCAGAAGAAGGCATTAGATGTCCTGGAACTGGAGCTACAGGTGGTTGTGAGCTACCATGTGGGTGCTGGGAGTCAAACCTGGGTCTCTAGAAGAGCAACAAGTGCTCTAAATCACCAAGTCATGTCTTCAGGCCCTCAATTGATTTTATTTTTAAGTAGAGCCTGGTGTAGCCCCTGCTGGCCTGAATGCTAAATAGCTGAGGCTAGTTCAATATTCTTTCTCCCTAAATACTATTTACTTATTATTTGTATGGTGTGTGTGTGTGTGTGTATGTGTGTGTGTGTGTGTGTGTGTGTGTGTGTGTGTGTGTGTGTGTTTCTACATATGTAGGTCAGAAGACAACTTGTGGGAGTCAGTTCCCTCCTTCTGCTGTATGGCTTCCCACAGCCTAACTCAGGCTGTCAACCCTGGCAGCAGGCTCCTGTATCCACTGAGCCACCGTGTTGGCCAAAATTCCTCATCCTCTTGCTTCTACATCACAAGTGATGGGATTACAGGCCTTCACTGCCTCGCCTGACTCGACTGAATCATTTACAATTATAGAATCATAGTTGCTTCCTCTATCTCTGGTACTATTTCCTGCCTTGCGTTCTGTTTCTGTGTTTTGTTGTCCAAAATTTGGATCTGATAGGACTCTGAGTTCCCTGGTGTTCCTTCCATCTCGCTCTGCTTCTGTCTGGGGTCATTCTGTATCTTAGTGGCTTTCATAGTTAGCTCTTTTATTTGTTTGTGCTGTTTGTTGATGAAAAAATATGGTTTTGTTTATATATGTCTTTATTTTGCCTTCATTTAAAAGAAACAGTTTGAAATTCTAAGGAAAAGTTAAAATTATAATACAGTTAACTGTCCTGGAACTATTTGAGAGTAATTGCTAGCATAATGCCCCATTATGCTTGAATAATTGAGTGTGCAGCTCTTACAAATAAGGACATGCTCATACTAAGTTCAGTTCAGCTGTCAGAATCACGGAAGTGACATTGTTTATCACGTTATCAGCTGAGCTTTAGAAGGTGCCGCCGTACTGGCTGCCCTGCTACTGCATGGTGTAGCCAAGGGGCCAGTTACAACAGTGCATGGCTTTATGGATTTTGAATCTGCTTTAATCTAGAGAAATTTACCATCTTCCTTGACCATCACTTGATTTTGTACTTTTAAAAATGACTAGTCCTGCTCAAAAAACAAACAAACAAAACAGAACATTTTGGATGATTTTATAGCTTGTTCCTTGGGGTGGTTTTAATCTGCCGTTTCCTCATGATTTTCAAATTTCCCACCTTGGTCAAGAGTATACAGCAGGTGACACTGAATACTAAATTCTTACTGAATTTTAGTGGCTGTCACATGATTTCAATTTGCCCCTTTGCTGGTACCTAAGTTCTGTCACTAAGGTGATGCTACCGCATCACTGCACTTAGTAGGCTAGAGAGCCCTCTCCCACCCTGGCATAGAAGCCTGCTTTGCCCAGCCCCACCTAGTAGCTTGGGCAATGAATTGTCTTAAGGGTGTTCTCATGGGACATAGGACTCTGTTTGTAACCCTTTCTCCCATTGTCTTGTGGCCTGTGGCATCTCCCAATTCATTCCACCTCACTCGGTTCTCACTCATAAGATGCACTCGTCTCGTTTGCCTTCAGAAGCTTTCAACAGTGCTTTTGATCTATCTCATCCATTTTATCTATCATATCCATTAGGGTTGCACTTGGTGGTAGAGTTATTTTGACACACACTGTTCTATCAGGCTCTCCTCCTCACAATGAAGTGGCTTTTTGTTATTTTTTAAAGCTATAAGTCTTGACTATAAAATAAAAAGATCCATTTTAAAAATCATAAAATTATTTTTATTGTTTTATTTCACTAGAATTTTGCCACAGGTATTATGTATAGAAAGAGCCCTGTTACAATTTATCTAATATCCATCTGGAAGAATATGGTCCCTAAAATACATTATACACGTTCTAAAGTAAAGCACAGCACAGGAGAAAGAATTTGGCTACTCTAAAAATCGTGATGCTATTTTAATGGGTCCTGCCCTCAAACTGGATCTTTCTCCACCTCACAACATACGTCTGAAGCACTGGAAGATTCTATCATCTCTCTTTCAGCACATGCTTTGAATGGTAACTTCTGGCCCTTCTCATCACTCAGGTCCATCATGACATCTTCCTTGAAATGTCTGTTCTAGTTTCTCACCAGTCCCCTTGCTACACCTATAATCTGTTGTCAATACAGCTAACACAGTGATTTTATTTAGAGTATGGTTAAGAGGCTGAAGACATGGCTCAGTGGTTAAGGGCACCTGATGCTCTTCTAGAGGACTTGGGTTTGTGTCCTAGCACCCACGTGGTGGCTCACAACCACCAGTAGCTCCAGTTCCAGGGGATCTGATGCCATCTTCTGGCTTCCGTGGCCATGGTATACATGTACTGCACAGACAGATAGGTGAAAGACCCATACTCATAAAATAGTAAAATAAAATAAGGCCTGGAGAGATGATTAAGAGCACAGGCTGTTCTTCCAAAGGTCCTGAGTTCAATCCCCAGCAACCATCTATAGTGAGATCCGGTGCCTTCTTCTGGCAAGTAGGCACACATGCAGACAGAACATTGTAAAAAATAATAAATAAATCTTTTTTTAAAATTGAAAGTATGATTAAGGATGTGCTAGTGACTTCTCTTTCATACCTTTACATACATTCAGAGTCAAAACTCCAGGCCATACTAACCTGTAAGGCTTTATGAGACCCAAGACAGGTCGCTGCTTCCTTCCCCATCAGGCCCTGACTTCACCTTTGCCCTCTTCTTCCACCTCTTGTCCAACTGCAGTTGACTGATCTGCTTCCTGTTCACAGCATTTGCCCTGTATCTAGAATTCTCTTCTAACGGACATGTCCATGCTCCCTCCCTGATTTTTCCCACCTTTATTCATGCTCCCTTAGACTTCTAACTGTCTGCATGTAATTGTCACCTGTTTTGTCTCCTCAGAACATATTGCTATCATTCATATTACATGTATGTAGCGTGTCTGCGCATTATGATGCTTCAGTCATGCACATGTCTTTCTCACTGCAGTACTGTCTTGGAAAAGTTAAGGAAACTGGTTTACTTTATTTGAATTACCAGGACTTGGAGTTGTTTGTCACATTCTAGGGGTCATAAATACTTGAAAGGCATTGTTAATATTTTTCCTTAGATGTCATCACAGGGCTCAGTGTTTGAGCTATATGGAAAGTCTTTAGTATACGGTTACCTAGTCCAGTGTATTTTCTTCAACTGCTGAGGCTTTATCTTAACATTTATAAGTGTATTTACTTAGTATTATTAGTATGTATAACTCAAAATATGCTTTTTAAAAAGCTAACTTTTTTATGTGTTAAGGCAGTATGTACATAAATCTTAAAATTTGTTGATTGTGTCCAGGTTTCTCTGTTTAGGAGCAAAATGATGACTTCTGTGGTTAAGCTAAGCTTGGCTAACTCCTGTCTTTCACACCTGTTTCCTGGAGCTCCTTCCCTCCTCTTCAGTGTTTCCAATTCTTTCCTGGGATTGATGAACCCAACTCCAAATTATCTGTTGCTCCCCTTCTTTCATGTTCTGGAGGCTGACACCTCTGTTTCCTGTAGGGAGTTGCTCTTGACAATTTTGACGTATTGTACATTATGGTCCCCCCAAAGGGAACATCTTTCTTTGGAAGTTCTCAGGTTTGAATTCTAACTGCTACAACTGCACAGCTCTCATAGGCTGTGCATCCGTGAGCATGTGCAGTCCTTCTCTGATATGCTATGCATCTGTGAGCATGTGTAATCCCTCTCTGATATGCTGTGTATCTTTCCTATTAGTGCTGTCTGTAACACCATTCTGGACTTGAGACTAAGTAGATGAAGTTTATGAAGTGTATTCAGCCTGGTTTACCCTTTTGCTGTAAATCGGTGACTATGTATCTTCATTTGGCATCCTGTTCATTGAGGGTCCAGTTTTTCTCTGCTAAGGAATTTTTCTTGAACTTGAGAAAATACCTTCATTTTATCTACCAGCCCCCCCCCAACCCAGATGGGGTTTTCTCTGTATAGCCTTGGCTGTCCTAGACTCTTGTAGACCAGGCTGGTCTAGAATTCATAGAGATCTGCTTGCTTCTGCTTCACCTCCCCCCGGCCCCCACCCTCGCAAGTGGTGGGATTAAAGGCATGTGCAACCATGCCCAGCCATTTTATCTTGTTTGTTCTCCTTTTTTGTGTTATATCTTTGCATCTTTACCCTGCTTTTCTGTAAACTCTGGGACAGGGGGCAAGTCTGCTGGCTTTCCATAGGTTCTGCAAGTATGCCTACTTAGTCTGTGGACTTAGCCCTCTGCTCCACTGTCCTATTGGCAGTGTGATGGGAGTATTTGTATTTTCCTTCATATTACTTTCCTAAATTCCTTTTAAAAATTGTTCCCAACCTGATGAAGAAGATCAGATAAGATACCCTTTTTATTGAAAAGCATATTACCTGATACACTGTTTGAGGCTAGAAAAATCACACACAAAAAACCCAAAGTTATTAAGAATTCATAACTGGGGCTGGTGAGATGGCTTAGAAATTAAGAGCACTGGTTGTGCTTCTAGAGGTTCTAGGTTCAATTCTCAGCACCTACATGGCAACTCACAACTGTGTATAACTCCCGCTCTAGGGGATCTGACACCCTCTTCTGCTCTAAGCGATTCTACATATATATGAAGCACATAACTCACATAAGCATACACACAAATAAATACATAAATAAATACTCACATAAGCGTGCACACATGTAAAAATAAAAGATAAATCAATAAAAACAAAATTATTTAGTTATAGAATAGAGGTTAACATAAAAAAAACCTCATATGGCTAGTTATCCTCTAGCTACAGAAGAGAATTGATATTAAGTTCATCGTCTTTCGAGATCACAGAGACAATTCAATGCAAATCAATGCTTATAAAATAGAGTCCTTTTCTAAGTGTTCTACACATTATCTCTCACTCCATTCCAACTTTCTGAGGTAGATACTGTTACATCCTTTCTACAGCCAGGGATGTTTTAGAAAGCTTAGCAACTGTTACAAAATCATAATTATTGGGGCTAGAGAGACAGCTCAGCAGTTAAGAGCACTGGCTACTCTTGCAGAGAACCTGGGTTTGATTCCCAGAACCTACATGATCACACACATCTGTCTGTAATTCAAGTTTCAAGGGGTCTCATGCCCTCCTTTGTCTGATGTCTGTGGGCACCAACCACGCCTGTGGTGCACAGTCTTATATACAGGCCAAATAGTCATACACATAAAATAAGTTTAGAGCAAATGGTGAGAACTAAGTGGTACCACCCAGTGTAACCCCTCTCAGCAGCTCAAGGCAGCTCATCATCTCTGTCACAGGCTACTTCTTACAGGAGAGTCCACCTTCCCTGCCACAGACCAGCTAGTCCTCATTTCTAGGAGCAGGGAGCATATTCTTGACGGTCTTTTGAATTTTCAGGTAGATCCTGTTGTTGAAGAATGGTTGGCTTTTTGTGGTTTGTTTTACGTTGGGATGGAGCCCGCCTCCTTGTGTCTTGTCCTCGGTAGTCACATCAGGAGAGTTAGTCTGCTCTTCTAGGTTCAGCATTCCCTTCTTCTGCAGTGGTGCAATGTCCTGCATCCATCACTGTTTGGAAAACATCTTTGTGAAATCACTTTGGTGTTTCAGGCACATGTTTAAGATTTTGTTTCCCAGAGATGTTTCTTTTAGCTCCATGTTCTTCAACTGCATCCTTTTTCCATCTGGGATCTAGTAAAAAGAATATTTGATTTCCTGTATTATCTTCAGGGGTTTATAGTTTCATCAAGAAGACAAGAATAGACATTAGTGATAAATGGTTCTATGCTTTAATAAATGCCACAAGACTAATATTATGATAATAACAGCAACAAGACTATAAAGCAAACACATTAGACAGCAGACAGCCTTGGAAGGCCTTTACACATGTTAACAGATTTCGCCTACACAGCAGCTCTGTTGGGTAGATGCTGCCATTTATGGCTGAGTGAGGTGAGACAATCTGGTGAAGTAACTCTCTCAGATTCACACAGTTCTTAGGTATCTGGTTTTGAACTGGGTCTCCCTAAGGCTACAGCCAGTGTTAGTCCTCCTTATACTACACTGGACAAGTTTGTAGAACCTTGGAGGAGCTGTCAGTGTGGTAGGTAGTATCCATAGAATCTGGGCTAGAGCTGGGAGAACTGATTATCATGCAATCAAGAAAAAGCTGTGAGGAAGGACTAGAAAATAGTGTGGGTAGGAGCTCTAGAAGAATGCTGTGAGAAACTTGTGGTAGAATGGTTATGAACTGAGTGTTTAAACAAACAATGAAACTCAAACCACTCTTTCATCTAACTTACCAGGACCTGGGAGATCTGCCCTTGAGGGCCATGGTTTCTCTTCTGTCCCACAGTCTCTGATCCATTTAGCTCCTCTGCCAACAAGGCTTCTTACCTTAGCATCACTCAGGTCTCAGCCTGACCATTTCTGTCCACAAAGCCTGAAGACCCCTTAGCACATTGCTTTGCTTTATTTTTACCACTCTCCTTATCTGTGAACAGCATACAGACAGTGGTACTTGTTTAATTCCTGTCTTTTCCCTTTTTTAAAAGGAGGGTCCTGATTGTATTTGTGGCGATAACGTGCCCTCCCACTCAGGCTCCCAGGGTCTCAGTCACTTAGACACACTTTGGGCAGTGAACCAGGGATGGGTGTGGATTACGCATTTGGAGATGTTTTGCTGATGAAATGGGATATATAGATGCCACACTGTCACTCTCGTATCCACCTGCTTCTGCCCTCCGACCTGGAGGCAAACTCAACATCTGGGACGTCAGCAATCTTACTGTAATTACAAGAGCAGGCTAGGGATTGTAGAAACTGCTTTAATGTCAACTGAACAATTTAGGTTAAAAAAGGAGCGGCGGGGAGAGGAGGACTTCTTGTTGATAAAACAATTCCTATCACTTAAAAACTCTGTTAATTGCTTTGTCTTGTTTTTGTATTTGCCACTTGCAACTACTAATTAATAGAAAAGATGGCACTTGACATATTTTGTTTTTCATATTTTTTGGCTCACTTTAGAATGTGACCAACATACCCTGGGCTGTATCTCAGTACAGTGACCATGGATGGTATCAATAGAATCCCATAGACTAGCATGGTTTTACATGTTTGGCATGGGTAAGAGATCATTTTCTTGTTTTTGTGTCCTTCTAACTAGCTTTATGATGAAATAAATTACTCAACACTGTCCTAGACTTTTCCTTTCTAAATTCTGAGGCCTGTCAACCCAGCACATAGGTAAAGTATGACCACATTTCTTTCCTGTAAAGAAATCTATGACTTGCTTTTCAGGTAATAAACAGCTCCAGCATGTACCTGGCTATACTGAAAACAGAGTAGAATTTAGACTCCACTCAAGTCCCATTTGGAAATTAATTATGCTGTAGTAAATTAATTCATCTTAAAAATCTAAAAATGAGGTTTTCTTAAATTTTTGGAAGAAGTATATGTTAAAAAGTTTTGAAATTATATGTATCAGAAAAAAGGTCAATGTTAATTTTTCCATCTAGAGACAAGTGTTAATATTTTCATTATATTTTCTTCCAGTCTTCAAAATGCATGAAATTGTTTCAATATGCCCAAGGTTAAGTTATATGAATAGATTTGTGTTTAGAGATATACAGTGAGGCTAGGCGATGTCTCAGCAGGTGAGGATGTCTTCAAGAAACCCTGATGATTTAAATTCCTTCCTTGGTACCCACATAGTTGAAGAAAAGAATTGACTCCAGCAAGTTTCCATCTGATGTCCACAAGTGCATATATACATATATAATAAAAGGTTATAAAATATTAAATAGTAAATATTTGAGCCCTGGAGAGATGGGTACTTGCTGCTCTTCCAGAGAACCTGAATTCAATTTCCAGGACTTATGTCAGGAAACTCACAACCACTAGTAACTTCAGCTTCTGGGACCCAATTACCTCTTCTGCCCCTCACCAGAATTTGTGCACACATGGCATACACATGGGCACATGTACACACACATGGCACACAGCAAATACACATTAAAAAGAAATCTAAAAAAAAAAATACAAGAAACATTTCCCTAGATCATTAAATAATTGACATTGTATTTAACTTTTGGTAGTGTTAAATTAGTGATATTTTGTCTCTAATTTGGATTTTTTTTTTTTTTTTTTTTTTTTTTTTTTTTTTTGGCTTCTTTGTTTTTCAAGACCTTGGCTGTCCTGCACTCACTTTGCCGACCAGGCTGGCTTCAAACTCGTATTGATTCACCAGCCTCTGCTCCCAAATGGTGGGATTAAAGGTATGTGCCACCAGGTCTGGCTGGAATTTTTAAATGTACATTTTATATTATGTACTTTGGAAAAACCTAAGATTTTAACAACATTCTAATTACAAAAAAAACACCACTTTTCTTTAAAAAACAAAACAAAAGACAAAAACAGTTTCAGGATAGATTTTTAAAATGTATTTGTATTTTTTATTCATGTACCTGGGTTTGTCTGTGTGGGTGCCCACTGAGACCAGAGGAAGAAATTGGATTCCCTAGAGCTGGATTTGTCGGTGGCTTTGAGCCACCTGATGGAGTGCTGTGGACCAAATTTGGGTCCTCTGGAAGACAAGCAAGAGCAGTTAACCACACAGCCATCTGTCCAGTGCTCAATTTTTCAAACTAGTAGTTTGTCATAGTTTTAAATGTGCCTTGCTGTGGCACTCCTAGCTATGGGACATATCTAGAAGTCTGTTCACATGTTGCTGAAGTTGCTTGTACCAATAAATGAACTGTTGATGCAGTGGCTGTGTCATCATTTGAGTCTGTTAGTTCTGAATCTGTCTATTTAGCAAAGAGAGTGACCTGGACAGCTTACAAAGTGCCCTTTGGCATTCTGGATTTTATTTGTCATGAAATGATCAATCTTACTTGCCATCAATTTGATGGGCTGCTAGATTTCAATTCGCCTCATCTTCTATTCAACTTTCTACTATGGTGTGTTTATAATAGTTGGATAGCCTTTAATGTTTAGCTTTAGCTTCACAACAAAACTGAGCAGGGAACGTCCACATGCCTCTGTCCCCATTCTCAGTCTGCCCTGTCATGGTAGTGAATTTGTTACAACCAAAACACTCAGATTGACATGTTGCTATTGTCCCAAATCCAGAATTGTAAGATTTACTCTGTACACTGTATATTTTGTGGCTTTTGACAGACATATTGAGACACATGTCATTATAATATCATAAACAATAGTTTAACTGTCAGAAGATCCCCTTTGCTATGCTTGCTCATCCTCTGTTCTCTTAGACACTGATATTTTGACTGTGGCCATCGTTTTGCCTTTTCCAAAAGGTTGAATATCAGAGGCCATCAAGTACACAGTCTCTTTAGATTGATTTTTTCCACATGGTGACATACAGTTGAAGTTTTTACATGTGTTTTGGTAGCTCATTTCTTTTTTTTTTTTTAATTTTTTATTATTAATTTATTCTTGTTACATCTCAATGGTTATCCCATCCCTTGTGTCCTCCCATTCTTCCCTCCCTCCCCTTTTCCCCTTATTCCCCTCCCCTATGACTGTTCCTGAGGGGGATTACCTCCCCCTGTATATGCTCATAGGGTATCAAGTCTCTTCTCGGTAACCTGCTGTCCTTCCTCTGAGTGCCACCAGATCTCCCCCTCCAGGGGACATGGTCAAATGTGAGGCACCAGAGTACATGAGAAAGTCATATCCCACTCTCATTTCTTTTTAGCACAGATTAATGTTCTTTTTATTACTACAGTTTTAATTTTTTCTTTCTAAAAAAATAACAACATCTTGATTACCTCCAAGTTTTGATACTGTGAAAAAATCTGTTATAAACATATGTGTGTGTGTGTCTGTGTGTGTGTCTGTGTATGTGTGCAAGGTCTTTTAAAACATGTATTTATTCTTATTTTATGTATGTGAGTGCTTCTCTGCATGGATGTATGTGCACCACATGTGTTCCTGGTGCCTATGGAGGTGAAAGTGTATTGAGTCCTGAGAAACTTCAGTTCCAGGTGGTTAAAGATGCTATGTGGATGCTGGGAGCTGAACTAGGGTCCTCTACAAGAGCAGCCAGTGCTCTTAACTGCTGAGTCACCTCTCTACTCCTGTGCTGAAGGTTTTATGTAGACACTGAGTTTTAACTAATTTGGATAAACCTTTATTTTAAATTTTATGTTTGTGGGAGTTTTTCCATGTGTGTGCCCAACAGAAGGCAGAAAGAAGGCCTCAGATGTCCTGGAACTGTAGTTATCTATGGTTCTGAGCTGCCATGTGGGTGCTGGAAATTGAATCTTGTTTCTCTGTGAAAGCAACCAGTGCTCTTAACCGTGAAGGCTCCTGGATAAACCCTTACTATACTTCTCATTTGAGAGTCTTTAGTATTATTTAAAATAAATTCAGGAAGATTTGCCACTGATAGTTCTCCAAGTTGCAATCAATGGGTTTTATACAGGAGGCCTTAGATTGCAGGAGGGGAGATGCACTCTGTAAAAGTTTTCTTTCTGGAATTCTCCCTGGGGTGCAGATTTAATTCTGGTAATTGATGATCGTCTTGGCCATAGCTAACAGACCCAAATGACTCCTTTCTGATCTTGAAGGGAAAGTTGGAAGATTCTAATGTTAGCTGTGCTGTGTTGATCTGAAAGCAGTGTGATATGCACACTTGTTCATTGGATACCGGACTCTGAAGTGGCATTAGATAGGTGTAAAATGACAGGCATGTCTGGCAGATATCCAAGCTGGTGGCTGATGGTAAATGATTCCTCAGGTGCCAATACTTTCCGACTCTTGCTCTGTATTTTTAATATTTTTGTCCTTATCCTCTTTTTCTGTAGATTGTACATCAAATAAGTTAGAGAAATGTATAAATTAGAAGCCTGATATGAATTACAAGATCTGATTTCATCATCTCTAATGTTTTTATTACTTGGTTGTTTTAAGAATGGTTCATTTCCATGCAACAACAACAAAAAAATATGTTTTGTGTTAAATGTCTCATTGAGATGTTTTTAACATTGTTTTTTAGTCGTAGCTACCTATTCAAGCTATGATTCAAGAGAACCTACAAATGTAATATGTGCATGCATGCATATATATGTGTGTTTGATAAATTACAGGTGATAAGAAGCCATACTTAACCAATGACTAGTAATGTGTACATGTTTAGTTGATATTCTTGCAGCCTTTGCATATAACTTGAAATTTACAGAGTTTTAATGGTCCTTACTGCTTTCTGCTGGGCCTGTTGGCATAGGGCCATTGTGAGGCTGTGGCCAGTCCAAGAACATAGTGACATCATGTCTCAAAAACAAAAAAGAGAAAGAATATTTTAGCTAAACATTCTTCAGAGAAAGTTTTCTATTCATTTTTATGAACGTCATTTACATTTTAATAGAATTTATTTAACAAAAATATTTTAAATTGTTAAAGTACACTTGAATCTGCAATTTACAAACATGTATATTATGTAATAGATGCAGGTCTTCCACATGATTTTAGGGGCTGCTTTTTTTGTAAGGAGGTAACATGTCATTTTTATGCAAGAGATCACTCTTTCATGTTGACTGTATTAAAGCAGAAATATTTCAGTAAAAATTTTTAGTATAGGAACATTTGGAAAGATAAAACTTATTTATTTTTATTACATTTTTATAATTGTGAGCATGCACATGCCATTGCACATATGTGGAAGACAAAAGACAGCTTGTGAAAATTTATTCTCTTTCCACCAACATGGGTGCCGGGGATTGAATTCAGGTTGTCAGGCTTGGTTGCAATTATTGTTACCCACTGAGCCATCTTACTGGCCATCAAGCTGAATGTTTTTAAAGAACTTTAAATTATTGCTTTTAGTCTTTAAAAGAAACCAATTATCTGAAGTAGGGAAGTTGGCTAACCTAGGCTCTCATAAATGAGAAAGAAGAGTGATTTGCCCAAGGTCACTTTGAGGTTGTTGTGGAATTGAGTAAGACTGGACTTTGTGTCACAGTGCTTTTGTGTGTGTTGCTATCAAAAGCAATCTTTTTTTTTTATTATTCTTGTTACATCTCAATGTTTTTTTTGTTTTGTTTTGTTTTTTGTTTTTTTTTTTTATTAATTTATTCTTGTTACATCTCAATGTTTATCCCATCCCTTGTATCCTCCCATTCCTCCCCCCCCCCCATTTTCCCATTATTCCCCTCCCCTATGACTGTTCCTGAGGGGGATTATGTCCCCCTATATATTCTCATAGGGTATCAAGTCTCTTCTTGGCTACTTGCTGTCCTTCCTCTGAGTGCCACCAGGTCCTCCCCCTCCAGGGGACATGGTCAAATGTGAGGCACCAGAGTACGTGAGAAAGTCGTATCACACTCTCCACTCAACTGTGGAGAATATTCTGGCCATTGGCTAGATCTGGGAAGGGGTTTAAAGTTTACCTCCTGTATTGTCCTTGGCTGGTGCCTTAGTTTGAGCGGGACCCCTGGGCCCAAATCTGCCTATCATATTGTTCTACTTGTAGATTTCTAGGACCCTCTGGATCCTTTTATTTTGCTGTTCTCCCATGCGTCTCTCATTTAGAGTTCCAATAGGATGCCTTCCCCTCTGTCCCAGTTTCCTGGTAAGTGAAGGCTTTCGTGGGACATGCCCCTTGGGCTAGTATGCAGATATAAGTGAGTATATACCATTTGATTCTTTCTGCTTCTGGGTTAACTCACTCATTATGATCATTTCTAGCTCAATCCATTTATCCACAAATTTCGGGAATTCCTTGTTTTTAATAGCTGAGTAGTATTCCATAGTGTATATGTACCACAGTTTCTTTATCCACTCTTCTACTGAGGGACACTTAGGCTGTTTCCATGTTCTGGCTATTATGAATAAGGCTGCTATGAACATGGTTGAGCAAATTTTCTTGTTGTGTGCTGGAGCATCTTCGGCCCCAGAGTCCCGGGTATTGGCCCGGCCCAGCAAACAACATCTCAATGTTTATCCCATCCCTTGTATCCTCCTATTCTTCCCTCCCTCCCCTTTTCCCCTTACTCCCCTCCCTTATGACTGTTCCTGAGGGGGATTACCTCCCCCTGTATATGCTCATAGGGTATCAAGTCTCTTCTCAGTAACCTGCTGTCCTTCCTCTGAGTGCCACCAGGTCTCCCCCTCCAGGGGATTTCATAACATGTTACCACCATTTTGTCACATTCTGGTTACTTGTAAAAAGAAGGTAAATATGAGTTAGTTCTTCAGCATGACTACAAACTGAGAGGACTAGAAGACTGTGGGAGACAGTGGGGTGAAAAGAACTGGTCACCTAGCTTGTATTTTTATGGGTAAACTGTGCGGTGCTGGTCAACTTTAGTCCTGTAGGCAGGACAGTTAAAACAATAACACTAGAGGTCTGTAAGTGGGAGAAGTGAACAAGACAAGGCCAGGGCTAACACGTTTAGCTTTGTCATGTGGCCCTACCATGTGCAGATGCATCCAGTGAGTGTTTCATTGTGCTGTCTCTTATAGATGTTGAAAATATTCTCTAAGGAGAAATATCCATTATTCACTTTTGTAAATGGCCATTCCAGAGACTTTGACTTCACATCTTCTGCAGCCAGTGAAGAAGACCTTTTCTCGGAAGATGAAAACAAAAAATTCAAAAGATTTAGCACGGAGGAGTTTGCCCTATTTTAACGATGAAAACATGTGTGATTATGTGAAGAGCTTGAGGACAGTAGAGCCGGGGAGAATACCAAGTGAGCTTGAGCTCTCTCATGCTCAGATGCCAACTGCACATGTCATCTTAACAGTGCATATTTGAAAACACCTAAACTTTAGAGGTATTTTTCTGAAAGAAGTAAGTTGGTGGCTCTTGCTTTTTGGTGATAAATATAAAGTGATTCTGGTGGTATTCTTGTTTCCCAAAGATGAGCTAATGAAACACTACCTTAACCACAAGCCTTTCAGTTCTCAGCATTTTCTACCTGAGCCCATCAGTCCCCTGAAGGTTGTATGATATATGTTCCCTCAAAGATTCGGATCACCAAGTTACTTTTAAAAACCTCATGTGTGTCAATGACAAGAGACCAGAGACCAGATCTTCAGAACTACCCAACCTCCTGCTGTCATTTTAACCAGAGGGTGCCTTGGATTTGTGTATCTGCACAGTGAAATGGACATGTAAAATTATGTAAAAAGGATTTTAAGGCAATACTTACCAATACGATTTTATAGCAGCTACTCTTTATGCTTGCTGCAAGACACTCTATGAGGAATAAATATAAAACATTTGTTTTCTTTGCTCCCGTCCTTTGGTTCTTTCTTTCATTCCTTCTTTTCCTTTTTTTTTTTTTTTTTTTTTTTTTTTTTTTTTTTTTTTTTTTTCTTTCAGGACTGAGACTTGAACCTAGGACCTTGTACAGGATAGCCTCTGAGCTATGCTGAAGTGTCAATTTCCCCCACATATTTAAAAATTAAGTTGTCAGTAGTCTGTATATTTGTTTTAATTAGGTAAAGGAAATCACAGAATTGTTGTAGCAGTTGTTTCCAATCTTAAAACGGAAATTTTATAGAAATACAATTTATTACCCACTTTTTAAGTCTAAAGTTGGATACCAAGAAAAATATGGATGCTTTCTGATTTTACTGTTCTTATAAAGTGATTTCACGGTGTTTAGGAGCTGAGATATTTACAAGTTAAATCTACCTTAAGGATGTTTGGAGTTTACTTAAAGGCAAACTTGTTATATAAAAATACAAAACTTATCACCAGGCCAGAATTATAAAACAAATACTTTTAATTGAAAACATGAGCATATACAATACTTTCATTTTGGTTTTAATGTTGGGATTATTTTAATTTTCTCATTGAAAAAAATTGTTTTCAGATGAATTCTATTGCTTTTTGGTGTGTGGCAACAGTTCTGTTGCTCAGGAAATGGGACATTAGCTATTTTACAAAGCTGTGTTTCAGTACAATGATGGCTTACAGAGTTACAGTGTACATCATGTGTAACCATTGGCCTCCTTTACCAGAGAACTCCTATGTTCACAAGTACCTGTGAAGCCTGGGAGACAGCGTCAGGAAGCCTGAAGCATGAAAGCAGGTTTGTCATTTCCCATTGAGGATGGTTTATTGAGTTGAAGCAGTCTAAAGTCTAAATTTTCCCTTTGCCCTAGATAAATCTGAACAAATTAAGTTCAATACTAATTTTCATAGAATGTCAAAGTAGTATAAAACTAACAAGTCAAGAATATGCTGGCTGTTATGTGCTTCAGCCCTCTTCTCTCCGACAGTTACTGCACCCAGCAGCCACAGGATTGGAAAGTAGACACAGCACAAGTAAGCACTCAGACCTTCATGTGGGTCAGTACTGATGCGAGCATAAGAACTGTCTAAAAGCTTGTCACAGGAGCACCTCCTCACTTTCCTAGATTTTAAAAGATGATATTAAAGTGGAATATGGGAGTGAGACAAAATTTCACCTGGGCAGTGACAAGGAGAGAGGAGGTAGCAATTGTTGACATTAAATTCTGTTTTAAAACGTTGTTTCAGGATATTGTGTGGTCAAAACACATGAATTTTACAACATAGTCATCTACCTGCCTGGGAATAATGGTCTAGAATCAGAACCATTGAGCACACTGTTATGCATCTAAAGTCTATTCAGTAACATGTAGGGGTGAATGGAGGTGCTGGTAGAAGTTGAGTGATGGGTTTATCTGGGTTACTTTTGATTCACCTCATCTGAGGACCAGCCAAAGCTAGGCTACACTTTTCTAGAGAAGCAGGTGATGAACCGTCAGGGTCAGGACAGAAGCAGTGCACGGCCTCACCTCACACTTTGCTTTGAACACAGACTTAAAGTTGTGAAAGGCAGAAAGCATGACCAAAAAAGCTTAGGAGTTCTCTCTTCCCAAGGAAGAGTTTAAGGTGGTAGTTGCCTAGAGTCCTGATAGGAGGGACTCTTCCATTAAAGACACTAGCTCTTACCAGTCACATTTCAGAAGTGACTTTGTACAAGTAATAAGGGTTGATATTGTGAATTGAATTTTTTTATTTTGCCACTGTGTTAACCACCAGCAGGCAATTTTAAAAGTCCCCGTTACTGAATGAATGAATAAGTAAATGAAAAGATCCTTTTTAGTGTATTTCCAAAAAATTTCCTCGAGGTAGTCATTTTTCTTGTATTACATTAGACCAACCCCATTAAATCTGTATTAGTGAAAAGATAATCTCCGAAGGTTAAAACGCAGAATATCCTGGTAGTCAGTTAACCTTCGGGTTTGCCACTGTCTGTGGCCAACACAACCTATATGCTGATTCTAACTCTAGAGTAGTTGATGTTAAAGCACAAGGCAACAAAATTACTTACCTGTGCAATCCATGCAATTTTGGGTGAGAAACCTACATTTTAGTGATTTCTAGTTTATCTCTATTATTCTGTGCCAGAAAGCACTTTGTTCCAGTCAAAACACAGTGGCCCAGTTTTCTCCTTGTACCTCAGAGATGCTTCAGTCATCAGAAAAGGAGATGCTTACCACGATGAAAGATAACCCCTTCTCTTTTCAGAGGTGCAATGGGTTCTCAGGAGGGTCAGAGTCTCACTCTGGTCACCAAAGGAAAGCTGGGGATCCAAACCTGCAGCTGTTCTCCTTGTGCCCCTGGGACTCTGTGGGAAGGTGGCTGTGCCCAGCAATATGGGTGTGAACTGGGGGTCTCTGGGGAATACATCTCCACAGGGTCACTACAGGGCCTGGTGTATTTCCACTTTGGAAATGACCAATTACTGAGCTAAGATGTATTAATCCAGACAGAAGGAAGGTTAGGAGGAAGAGTCCCAGAGTCGAGCAGCAGGGCAGATGAGAATGCTATCTGCAGTGCCACCAGCTGAGTAGTGCTTGAGAAGAGGGCCAGTTAACCTAGTGAGCAGCCATTCTCTCCAGGCTGAGCAACACTCTCAAAGGCAAACACGCGCCTCTGGAGAGGTCTGTCTGGGTTCCAGAGAAATGGGAACTCAGAACACCTAGGAACATGCACATTCACCAACTAAGCAACTATCACCCACTGCCTCTAACTGTCCCAGTCCTCTCACACAGGAGACTATGCAGAGCTGAACTGGAATGGGTCACCCACACAAGTGCTGAGTGGCAGAGCCAGGAACTTACTGACTGTGAATTCCCTTTCTTATGGCCAAGGTGATTGGACTCCACCAACAACATGTCTTTGGTGTTTTTGACATGAAAGACATTGCTTAAAGCAGCAGTTCTCAACTGGTCAAAATACCATTTCATAGAGGTAGCCAAGACCATCAGAAAACACAGATATTTACATTATGATTTATAATAGTAGCAAAATTACAGTTGTGAAGTAGCAACAAAAATAATTTTATGGTTGGGGGGCACCACACATGAGGAACTGTGTTAAAGGGTCACAGCATTAGGAAGGTTGAGGACTACTTATTGAGGACCACGGAGGATCTGGAGCGATAGAAGGCTAGAGCCTGTCCTATCCATGGGAACCTGATACCCCAGTGGAGAGACAAGCCTGATCTTCAAACTCAAAAAGATTTGGGAAAATATAGTAAATTATAGGGAAGGCTATCAAAAAGTACAAGAATATGTGACAGACCTGCGCAAATAAGAAGTGCCACTTTATAATCAGAAAATTACCACTTAATGTTACTGTGTTTATACCATTTGTCTCACTTGATTCCCACAAGAGCCACATAAAGCACACAGGAAAAATAATTATAGGATCAATATATAAGCAAAGAAAAAAAAAACAAGATTCAGGGAGAACAGGAATTGACATAGTCACATATTAAACTCAGAGACACAACTTGGGTGGTTCTGAGTCTAACCCATTGCTCTGTCCACTGACGAGCAGGACATATAAAATATAACCATGCTGTCACTGGTCACTGGTTAGACACAAAACAGGGCCTGCAGACAGAGGTCTTGTTAAGACAAGAGGGTTCTGAGTATCTTTAAACAAAACCCTAAAGACACTGAGGCTTTCCATAGAAAGGAGGCGTGTGCTAAAGCCACAGCCTTCATATGCTCCATCGTCAGCACTTTCCATCACCTATTTCCTGTTAAGCCTTAGGGAGACTGACACAAAAACAACAGTCCCTGGAGGTGGCCAGTAGCAGAGCACTTGTCTAACATGTGTGGGGTCCTGAGGTTAATCTTCTGTACTACAAAGAATAAAGTCAAAGAAATAAATAAGGACAGTCCCTGCAGCGGGGTGTGGTGGTGCACGCCTTTGATCCCATCAGAGACAGGTGGATCTCTGTGAGTTCCAGGCCAGCCTGGTCTACAAAGCAAGTCCAGGACATCCAAGAATACACAGAGAAAGTCTGTCTTGAAAAAACAAAGAAACAAAAATACAGCAAATTAGTGCAGGGAGATTAGGCCTGGTTAGGAAAGCTTGCTGTCAAGAGTAATTAGAGCAGGGGTTTTAGTGGAGATGCAGCACATGTACATTTAAATTATTTACTATATTTAATAGATATCACAAGAGAAAATAAACCCACCCCTTGCTGCCTAAATATGTTGCTTTCATCTTTCTGTAGGTCATGTCCATGTAACCCTTGAAGCATGCCCAAAGTTGGTTGGATTTGGGTTTTTATTTGATTAATCTGTTTCTTGGTGAAGAGGGCCACCACACATTCAACCTTTCATGTTTTTATTTATACAGCAGTGTTATTTTAATGGCTTTCATGGTGTTCATTCCTATGACCTGTGACCTGTGACCTATGACCTGTGACTGCTTTCTATCCATAACCCTTTTGGATGCTAGCCCATGTCTATACTTGAGAGACACTCCTATTTTTACATATAATTTGTTCGCGTAAAGACTTGAGATGGTTGAATCTGAAAGGACTGAATAATAGATGTTTTAAAATAATAGTTTAAGAAGATTTAAAATACTATAAAAAGGCAATTTAAAATATTTAAAAATATTTGAAGCTCAAATTATTTTTAATCATATAGACTTGA
Source organism: Acomys russatus (assembly GCF_903995435.1). Lineage (NCBI taxonomy): Eukaryota > Metazoa > Chordata > Mammalia > Rodentia > Muridae > Acomys > Acomys russatus. The sequence goes on from NC_067138.1 coordinate 104,626,192, forward strand.
CATGATCTTGATATAGTTGTAACTCATTCTCTTCTTATTCTTTTGTACAGTAGAACATATACTTGTCTACCTTAAAGTAGATATACATTCACCTGAGCATTTCCCAGTGGCTCTTTATTTCTGTCTGTAGATTAATTAAATTTATGAGATCTGCATTTCTTACCAGTGGTTTTATCACCTTTATTTTTCTGTCTTCATGACATAGTTACAAAATAACTGGTAATAAAATACAAAAATTCTGTTTGTTTTTTAAGGTTATTTAAGGTAGTTGCAGGGGGTGGAGGTGGGAGGGATATGACCCGACTAGGTTATATATCTAGTGTACATCTAAGTTCCAGATAAGTGTACTTATTGTCATCATTAGAGTTATTGATTTACTGCTATAGCAAGCTACCTAGGATAATCAACTTAAAAAGTGGAAAGGCCTATTTTAGCTCATTGTTTAGGAGGTTTCTGTTCATAGTCAGTTGGTCCTATTGCTTTTTGGCCCATGATAAGGTAAGCATATCAGTGCAGGAGTGCATGGCAGGGGCAAGGAGAAAGAGGCGGGTCAAGTCACAATATCCCCTTCAAGGATAATTCCTTCCCATTAGATCTCACCTCCTAAAGATTTCACTGCCTGCCAGTAGTGGCCTATGGAGGTCACTTATCCAACCGCAGTGCATCATGGTTATGTGAAACAGCAGCTCACAGCTCCCAGTTGGCTTAAAAACAAAAAACAAAAAACAAAAACAAAAACAAAAAAACAGCTCCCCTCCCTCTGCGTCTCACTCTGTTGCCCTGGAACTGGCTGTGTGGAGCAGTTGGCCTGGAACTCTCAGATCTGCTTGTCTCTTCCTTCTAAGCCCTGGGATTATAGGTGTAAGACACTATGGCTGGTTTAAACCACAACTTTTTGGAGCTTGATTTGTGTATTGACACTCATTTTTTTAAGTGTACAGTTCTGTGGATTTAAAGTTTTGGTTAGGTGTATGTGTGTGTGTGTGTGTGTGTGTGTGTGTGTGTGTGTGTGATCATGTGAGTGTCACTTTACATGGGTGGAAGTGAGAGGAGAACGTCTTTTTTTCCATCTTGTGAGTTCTAGGGATCAAACTCAGGCAGTCAGCTTTAGTGGCTTGCCGCTTGACCATTTCAGCTGGTTTTGTTGGTTGGTTGGTTGGTTGGTTGGCTGTTTGTTTGTTGCTTTCATGTAGTCATGGAGCTGTGTTTAGCATTATGACATGCCAGCTCATGTTCATTATGCCAAGAAGGAGTTCTGTGCCTGCTAACTGTTACTCAGTTCTGTTCGTTTACTTCTTACTTCTAGCCCTGGCAGCCTCTGATTCACTTTATGTGAATTTACCTTTTCTGGGCATTTCTTCTAATTTCTTCATTTAGCATGACTTTTTTTTTTTTTTACATGCTCACGTACTTCATTCTTTTTGTGATTGTGAAATATATCAGCAGACTGATAAGTCACATTTTGCTTACCCATGGGTTGACTGGCATTTGTATTATTTATGTATTTTGGCCTCCATGAATAGCCTGTGACAGCCAGCCCGGTCCATGGCTTTATCCGGGCATGTACTCTTAATTCTCCTGGGCATATGCTTATGAGTTACAACTGACAATTATGGTGGAAATTTTATGTTTAACTGTTTGAAGAGCTACCAAATATTTTCCAGGGTAGTTTCACCTTCTTCTAGTTTACAGCCATCTTTGAGGAGGGATCCTTTGAATTTTTTCCTCTTCCTCACCCACCTAGTTCTTCCTCGTCAGTAGGAAGAACATGGCCACATGCTCTTCAGTTTCCATACCCAGCAGAAGAGTTTAAGTTGACTGCTCATTTCTAAGTCAGATCACTTTGTCATTATATTATTGAGTTGTTAGGACTCTTTGCATGTTCTTGTTCTACGTTAGTTGTCAGTTTCTGGACTTTTTCTCTCAATCTGTGGGTTTTCTTTTCTTGATTTTTTTTTTTTTTTTTTTTTTTTTTTTTTGTGATAAAAGTTTCTGTCCATAGTTAGCTGGCCCCATTACTTTTGGTTTTGTGGCAAAGGACCAAATGGAGAGAGAGCATGGTGGAGGAAGAACACAAAATATCTCTAATTTTAATCCAAGTCTAATTTCTCTGTTTTCTGTATTTGTTTGTGATCTTGGTGTCTATGAGAAGCCATTGCTTAATCTATGATAGGAAGAGTGCTTCCTGTATTTCTTTTTTTTTTTTCTTGTTACATCTCAATGGTTATCCCATCCCTTGTGTCCTCCCATTCTTCCCTCCCTCCCCTTTTCCCATTATTCCCCTCCCCTATAACTGTTCCTGAGGGGGATTACCTCCCCCTGTATATGCTCATAGGGTATCAAGTCTCTTCTTGGTAACCTGCTGTCCATCCTCTGAATGACACCAGGTCTCCCCCTCCAGGGGATATGGTCAAATGTGAGGCACCAGAGTACGTGAGAAAGTCATACCCCACTCTCCATTCAAGTGTGGAGACTGTTCTGACCGTTGGCTAGATCTGGGCAGGGGTTTAAAGTTTACCGCCTGTATTGTCCTTGGGTGGTGCCTTAGTTTGAGCTGGACCCCTGGGCCCAAATCTGCCTATCATAATGTTCTACTTGTAGGTTTCTAGGACCCTCTGGATCCTTCTACTTTGCTATTCTCTCATGCTTCTCTCATTTAGAGTCCCAATAGGATGTCCTCTCCTCTGTCCCAGGTTCCTGGTAAGTGAAGGCTTTCGTGGGACATGCCCCTTGGGCTAGTATGCAGATATAAGTGAGTATATACCATTTAAGTCTTTCTGCTTCTGGGTTAACTCACTCATTATGATAATTTCTAGCTCAATCCATTTATCCACAAATTTCGGGAATTCCTTGTTTTTAATAGCTGAGTTCTCTGGTGGAATTTTGAGAGAGGAATTATGTACACTATCATATCATATCATCTGCAAATAGGGATAATTTGACTTCCTCCTTTCTCATTTGGATCCCCTTGATCTCCTTTTGTTGTCTTATTGCTCTGGCTAGAACTTCGAGTACTATATTGAAGAGATATGGGGAGAGTGGGCAGCCTTGCCTTGTTCCAGATTTTAGAGGAATTTCCTTGAGTATCTCATCATTTACTTTGATTCTGGCTATTGGATTACTGTGTATAGCCTTTATTATGTTGAGGAAAGTGCCTTGTATCCCCGATCTCTCTAAAACTTTAAACATGAATGGGTGTTGGATTTTATCAAATGCTTTCTCTGCATCTAAAGAGATGATCATGTGGTTTTTTATCTTCAGTTTGTTTATATGGTGGATTACATTGATGGATTTCCGTATATTAAGCCATCTCTACATGCCTGGAATGAAGCCTACTTGATCATGATGAATGATATCGTTGATGTGTTCTTGTATTCGTTTTGCAGCCTAAGAGCATGGTGATCTGAAAGGATACAAGGTATTATTTCAATCCTCTTGTGTCTGTTGAGGCTTGCTTTGTGACCTACTATGTGATCAATTTTGGAGAAGGTTCCATGGGGTGCAGAGAAGAAGGTATATTCTTTCTTGTTTAGGTGAAAGGTTCTATAGGTATCTGTTAGATCCATTTGACCCATGGCATTGGTTAGTGATGTTATTTCTCGGTTTAGTTTCTCTTTCAGTGAATTATCCTTCAGTGAGAGTGGGGCGTTGAAATCCCCACTATTATTGTGTGGGGATTGATGTGTAGGTTAAGCTTTTTTTTTTTAGCAGATCTTTTACAAATGTGGGTGCCCTTGTATTGGGAGCATAGATGTTCAGAATTGTGATGTCATCTTGGTTGACTTTACCTTTGATGAGTATGAAGTGTCCTTCCTCATCCCTTTTGATTAATTTTGGTTGAAAGTCTATTTTGTTCGATACTAAAATGGCCACGTTTGCTTGCTTCTTGTGACCATTTGCTTGGAATATTTTTTTCCAACCTTTTACCCTGAGGTAATGCCTATCATTATGGGTGAGATGTGTTTCTTGAATGCAGAAGAATGTTGGATCTTGTTTATGCACCCATTCAGTTAGTCTGTGTCTTTTTATTGGAGAATTGATACCGTTGATGGTGAGAGATATTAATGACCAGTGACTGTTAAGAGTCTTAATTTTGATGTTCTTTCCAGTCAAGCATTTGTGTAGTTGTGTTTTTGCCATGGGATAGTTATCTATTTCCTGAGTAGTTTTGGTTGTAGCTTGACCCTTTGGGATGGAGTTTTCCTTGTAGTACCTTCTGTAAAGCTGGATTTGTGGATAGGTACTGTTTGAATTTGGTTTTGTCATGGAATATTTTGTTTTCTCCATCAATGGTTATTGATAGTTTTGCTGGGTAAAGTAGTCTGGCCTGGCATCTGTGGTCTCTTAGAGTTTGCAGGATCTCTGTCCAGGCCCTTCTGGCTTTTCTGGTCTCTGCTGAGAAGTCGGGTGTAATTCTGATAGGGTTTACCATTAAATGTTATTTGGCCCTTTCCCTTGCAGCTTTTAATATTTTTTTCTTTGTTTTGTATGTTTTGTGTTTTGATTATAATGTGACAGGCAGTTTTTCTTTTCTGGTCAATTCTATTTGGTGTTCTGTAGTCCTCTTGTATAAAGGCATCTCTTTCTTTAGATTGGGGAAATTTTCTTCTGTGTTTTTGTTGAGAATATTTTCTGGGCCTTGGAGTCTGATATCTTCTCTTTCTTCAATGCCTATTATCCTCAAATTTCTTTTTTTCATGGTGTCCTTAATCTCTTGGATGTTTTGTGTCAGGAGTTTTCCAGATTTGGCATATTCTTTAATGGTTGCTTCAAGATCTGTGATTGTATCTTCTAGACCTGAGATTCATTCTTCAATCTCTTGGATTCTGTTAGAAAAGCTCACCTCTGTGTTGCTCGCCTTCTTCTCTGAGGTCTCACATTCTCGTTTTTCTTCTGTCTGTGTGTTTATAATTGGATCCATTTTCATTTTCACATCTTGAACTGATTTTTTGATTTCTTTCATCTGATTGTTTGTATATTCCTGAGTTTCTTCCGTTGCCTTTTTATAGGCCTTCAGAGCTTGAACCGTTTTATTTATTTCTTTCATCTGGTTGTTCCCATTTACCTGCAATTTTTCCATTTCCACTCTATGTGCTTCTTTTATGTCTCTCTCCTGTTTGTCTGCATCTTCCTGCATTTGATTGTGAATTTTATTTGTTTCCTCCATTATCATCCTCATTACTAAGGATTTGAAGTCATTTTCTTGTATTTCCATGTATTTGAGTTCTATGGGTTGTTTTCTTGGGATAGCTGGAAAACTGGAGACGCCATTGTTGTTGGGGTTTTTTTGCATATGCTTTTTTGCTGTCCTTTAGACATCTTGCCGTCTTTGTTTTTGTTGTGTAGCTTCCAGAGTTGGATGGAGGTAGTCTGATGATAGATTCACTTGTTTTCTCACGATTTCCCTAGACTGGAAGCTCTAATGCTTCACTGGTGTGGATGTTAGGAGGTTAGCCCTGTCGTTTTGGACTCTCACAGCCAGTGATCCTCAGCTCCCCTGTACTGTGGATCCTGCAATCGTTCTGGGTCTCTGAATGACCGTTGGATCAGGCCAAGGTATCCACAGCCTTCTGTGTCCCCTGCCAAGCCCAGCCAGGAACACTGGGCCCAAATCACAGGCTGAACTCAGCTAGATTCTCAGGGCCTGAACCATCTGCCGAGCTCAGCTATGGATTCTGTGTCCAAAATGCACACAGGGTCCAGCCAGAATTTTTGGGCTGGGACTGCGCACCAAGCTCAGCCAGGGGCTTTTGGCCCAAAGTGCGTGCTGTGGTCAGTTATTGACTCAGGGCCCGAACTGTCTGCCAAGCTCTGCCAGGAATTCTGGATTCAAATTGCACACTGTGTCAAATCAGAGTCTTAGAGCTGGTGGAAATGAGCGCTCCACCCAGCCTGCGTCACAGCAAGAGAACTGTGGCTGCACTGAGCTAGGGCCTCCGGTGGAGCTGAGCACTCTGCCTAGCCTGCGTCACATCAGGAGAACTGCAGCTGCGCTGAGCCAGCACCACTGGTGGAACAAAGCGCTCCGCCCAGACTGCGTCACCGCAGGGAAGCTGCCGCTGAGCTGCAGTGGTGCCTAGGGTGGAACTGAGCACGCCCCCCAGCCTGCACCACAGCAGGGGAGCTGTGGCTGCACTGAGTTAGTGCCTCGGGCAAAATTGCTTGCTGAGCTGAGCCAGAACCCTGGACTCTGGGGCCGAACTCTCCGCCGAGTCCAGTCAGGATCCCAAGGCACCACGGGACCCAAATCCTGCCCAGAGTCCCCTCTCCGGCAGCAGCACTCCCATCAGCCACCACACCAATTGCCTCCACCGGAAGGCTATGAGCTGCAAACCTCAGCCACCGCCACTGCTGACGCTGGTGCCGCTGTTGCTGCTGCCTCTGCCGCTACTGCTCTGATCCGAGAAAATCCGCTCTCCTCCCATGTGCAGGGGCATGCAGGTCCTCCGCATCCCGGTCCCTCTGAGCCGTGGAGCGCTCCCGCTGCCGTGGTGTAGGGACCTCGGTGTTCCTGGCTCAGAAATCTGTGCAATTCCCTGAATTGGAGCCTCCAAACACGGTCCACACTGCTTGCCGCCATCTTGGATCCCCTCAATGTACACCTTTAATCTCAGCACTCAGGAGGCAGAGCAGGCGGATCTTTGTAAGTTCAGGGCCAGCCTGGTCTACAGAATGAGTTCCCGGACATCCAAAGGTACACAGAAAACTCCTGTCTTGAAGAACAAAAATATATTTATTGCTCATGTTGTTTCTCGCTTCCTTTATTGTTTTAGTCACATCTTCACGTTTTCTCTTCTTCCCTCCTCCCCCCTTTCCCCATTCCCTATTTTCCTCTATCTCTTATGTCTCTTGTCTCACTATGTAAATTATGTTGGCCTGAAACATGCTAATGTTATATAGGCCCCTGTCTCTGCTCAGTCGAGTGCTGTGATTATAGATATGCCCCACCACATCAAGCTGCCTTGACAATTCTTGATCCTTGTATTTTCATATTCTAGGAATTTGTGTAATTCTGCCAAAACTTCCTCATTTTTCAATATCCATTTTCAAAACACATGATATTATTGAACTTTTTCATAAACAAAACTGATCCTAAACACTTGTGCTTAGAAAGTAAAATTTATTGTATAACGACATCACATTTGCCTGAACCAAGCTTCACAAATGTTGCTTTCTTAACTTAGTGCTATTAGTTTGGTTTTCTTTCTTTTTCTTTCTTTCTTTTTTAAAGGAGTGTTCATGTTCAAGGAAATAAGGCATTTGGGTTCTTTTGCTAAGCTTTCAACATTCTACAATAGAGATGACAGAGTAATCTAAGTTCACACTGGCTCCTTCAGCTGTCACTTCATCACATGGATGTGAGCAAGTTGTTTACCATGCACTGGCTGGAATCATAACAACTACAGGAGTAGGTGCAGCACCACTGAGGGGTGTGTGAAGTCACAATCAATGAGTGCTCAGCATGCTGTCAACATTCGCCACTGTCTGCCTTAAGTTTGAAAAGGAGTTAGAGATTTGTTTTGAACTGCTATTGGAATACAAGCATTAGAAATTTACTTAAAGGTGGAGAACACACACACAAAACACTAACACATGATAGACCCTCTGCCTAAAAAAAAAGGCATATTAGAAGTTCTACCACGTGAGATTATGTTTTGTTCCCAAATTACAGCTAACATATGTTACAAGATTAGAGAAATCTTCATGGAAGGGGTGGCATTTGAGAGTAATATAAAAATCTAATAAGGTTGTATGTGTGCAGAAATGAGTTAGTTATCAGCACATGTCCTGGGGAAGATGGCTCTGTGGTTAAGGGTGCCTGATACTCTTGCATAGGAGCAGAGTTTGGGTCCCAGCACCCTCATTGACAGGTGTCTTGTAACTCTGGCTCTGGGATATGAAACCCTCCTTTGGCCTTCATGGTCACTGCAGCCACATGCACAAGCACCTCCCACACATATATACAACACAATTGAACAAATAAAAACAATATATTTTTAAGTAGTATAAATGCAGAATCATGGTCCATAGGCATATTTTCTAAATGAAAGTGGGACTAGGAACAGAGCCATCCTATAGGAACTTTTGAGGTGCCTGTGGCTGCTTTTACATTGGCTAAGGGGACAGGGGGAACCACTGCAGGCATAAGTAATTGATAACGCTGATGCTTAAAGCACACCAGTGATGTGCAGAGGGATGGTGTGAGGACTAACATAGGTGTTGAGGCTGGACACCTGAGGGCTGTGAGGCCTGGGCTGACCTGGGTGTATAGATGTATGTATCAAAGATGGCACAGAAGGAAGAACACTGAAAGGAGGGACATGATAGAAATCAGAACGGAGGTTTAGTCTTTCTTCTTCAATCCATTAAAGGGTAAAACCGGAAGATTCTTCAAGCCCTTCTCTACGGAGTCTGTTCTACCTGGGTATAAATCTGTAGACTCTGCGGACACATGGAATTTATATAGAGCTAAGAAAGAGCAGGTTACTTAACGCATTTCATTGTTAACCCGACGAACCTCTGAATAGATCCCAGGAATCCGTAAGCTCGGATGCAGAAGCTTGCATCTATATTTCCATTCACATGCAATTTAGACATATAATTTCTTTTATCTTCATTTTATTTTGTGTGTTTCTTTACTAGGAATGTTGGAAGCAAAATGTAGTGTTACTAGCCATAACTGTAACCTTGTCACAGATGGGAATCAACTGTTTTCATATCACAGTTAATGCAGACATCTTGAAATAATTACATACCTTTGAAATTATAATGGGGCTTGTTGTGCAGATTTATGAATGTGTTGTTAAAGAAAGCAGATAGTTTACTGTATATCAAAGTCCAAAAATATTTTAGTAACTTCGCCTCAACCGTACATTTATTTTCATTAGGACATAAATGTTTTCTGGGACATCCCACGGGTTTTACCATACTTGCAAAGGAGTTAACATGAAGAAGTTTTGGTAGAAGCCATTGAAAGTAACAGGAAGAAGCGAATTCAGGCTGGTGTCTAGAGCTGGGATTGTGGTGGATGGTAAAGACGGCATGAGCGCTACAGGAAAGGGCACAGAGTCATGGTAGAACCAGCATCTGGAAATGGATGTGTAAAACTGCTCACCAGAGGATTTTAAGCACTAGGAGGAGTCTCCTGGATCTTGGATTAGTTTGGAAGAGAGTTAGTATCCTCAGACAAACGAAACGTGGGAGTCAGTGTGAAGAGATAGGTAAGGTACGAAGGATGGCAGTGATGGTGCCAACGGTGGCGGCCGCCGTGTACTGTGTGTTATAAAACACACACTCAGTTCATTCTTCCCAATTCATCTTCACCTTGGGAAGAAGATCTCTTCGCTGTCTCCATTTTCACAGACCAAAAAAAAGGTGTCAAATGCCTGGTTATTTTCATACCTGGGATTTATCCTGAGTCCACAGCTGATTCTGGGTGTCCCCAAACTATATTGAGACAGATCTTCCAAAGGACAGAGAGGAAATCTAAAGAAAGTAGCACATTAGTGGTGGAAAAGAACTGGGCCAGATGGGGTAAAGAGAAAATGGTGGTGGAGAAAAGTCTTGGAATTAAGATCCAGAAGAACCCTGAGCCAAAGACCCAGGCAGAATGAATAAAAAGTTGTGGCGAAAGGAAGAAATGAAGTGCACATGGCAACTGATTCTCTTTAGGGGGCGCTGAGAATCCAGGCCCTGCTTTGAGGAAGTAAGTGATGCGCTAATGAGAAGCTTACATAACGTGCTCCTTTCTCTCTCCTGGTTTTCATGGCTCATCTTGTGCACCCTGAGGTGAGGAGCCCGATCCCAGCAGCCTTATGAGGAAACATTTGTGCTTTCTCTTCTTTGGCTGACTCTCAGACCCCAAGTTTCCAGACAATGTGAGTGGGAAAGACCTTTTGTTACTGTATAAAGTGGGAGAAACACCCGGTGGCACAGAAGAGACCCAAGGCTTTGCAAAATTTAGCAACTTCATGTCTGCTAATACATTGTTATTTGGCCTTCCTAGTTAAGTAGCAATTTGTTGTTTTCATGCTAATACAAATTCTTGTATTAATAGGAGCATGGCCCTAAGGTTCTTCATCCGCCTGGGAAAAAAATGACTTGTTTGATGGTAAACAAAGAACAGAAGAACCAATTCACTGTCCTCGTTAAAAAAAGATGTTATGAAGCAATAGTACAGTCATTTTAATTGTGGCCGTCTAACGCTCGCAATGAGTAAGGTCACTTGTGCTCTGTTTGTAGGAAATGAAGTACTGAAGAGGACATAGTACATTAGAAATGCAAAACATGGCCACATGTTCTCAGAATTTTGTCACGGTTACATGAAAGAGCACTTGTGTTGGGATGCCCAGCTCTGAGGGTATTCTCTGTTTCAGCTTGTATTTACAGAGATGTATGAATATTTGATTAATGAGTCATGGTCTCTGGAGAAATTTAATAACTGTATTTCTGTACAAAGCCAGGCCCTTAGCTGTTAACACAGATGCCAATAGTGTCATCAACACTGAGGCCCCTTCTGAATCTGATATACTCTGTGGAGTGAATTCCTTGCCTTAAAAAAAAAAAAAAAAAAAAAAAGATCTTTGAGTGGCATTCAGTTATCTGTTATGAACTTTGTTCAATTCACAGGCTAAGATTTGTAAAGATTTTTCCAGTGACTACAAGCAGCACTGAAAAAATTTTGGAATGATTTTTGTACTTTAATGACTACTCTCCCCAGGAATTAGTTGTAAAAATCACTAAGAAACTTTTAAAAATCTCTTCAAGATTGTTTGCTAGAGATTCAGTTGAATAGTTGTCTTCATCTTTTAAAAATATCCACAGAAAGAAGGAATATGAGGCACAGGACGAATTTAGGAATGTGGATTTGATGTCTCTTTGAATGCCATGATCTGAATTCATCATTAAAATAATGGAATGATTTGGGGGACAGTGATTGATGGCTAATTTATCCTTTCTCCATCCTTTACTCCCCCATCCCTTTTTGTTTTTTTAAGTGGCTGTGGAGAATTCAATTCTAACTTTCAAAGTTTGGAAAGTGTTTTAGTGATGTTACCTCAGTTTAACTGATCAAGTAACAGGGAGAAATGTCAAAAAAAGATAAATTCAGTGTGGGAGCTTTTGCTGGAAGCTGTAACCTCGGGTTAGAATTATCCATGCTATGCAGAATTTCCTGTGACACCTCTCCTTAGGGCCACAATGCATTACAGCAGACGTGTAATGAAGCCGCTATAAAGTCTCTGGTAATTAAGGGGGATTTGACAGTAATTGCAAGAGTGAATCAACTTAATTATTACCTGTTTCAAAGAGAGCTAACCTGATGTTACAATCTAACCTTTTCTACTTTTAAAATGGGAGATTAAACAAGTATATGTAGCATTTAAGAATTAAATGTGTTGAAATAGAGCTGTATTAATATACTTCTAATATACATTTTAATGCCTGTATACATACCAAGTTCTGAAGAACTAGAATTTGGTTCTCTGTGACCTATTTAAATTATCTGATATGCACTGGATATGGAACCAAGCTCATATCTCTTATTCAAATCAGCTTCCTCCCAGGCTACAGACAGACCTTCATGGCTCTAGTGACCCTGCACACTACAAAATCAAGGATGCATTCTTAGTATGTTTGTCCTACAGGGAAAATAAACACCGAAACTGTTGTAATTGTTCACATTTTGGTAGAGTATCATTCAGAATCTCAAAAACTCATTAAAGCCACAAGCATATCAAAGGCAAAGCCTTCAAATTATCTGGAAGATCTTAGATTGTTTAGTACATCCAACCTCAGTACAAGAACAAAACCCTCAAGTTTCAGCGCATTAGGCTTGTGGCAATGCTAATAAATGTCCTCTTTTATTTATTTTTTGTTTTGTCTTGTTTTTCAGGACAGGGTTTCTCTGTGTAGCCTTGCCTGTCCCGGACTCACTTTGTAGACCAGGCTGGCCTCGAACTCACAGCGATCCGCCTGCCTCTGTCTCCCGAGTGCTGGGATTAAAGGCGTGCGCCACCACCCCTGGCTTAAATGTCCTCTTCCTACTACTTATTTTGCTGCTGCAAGAAACAGGAGTGGGAAAAGATGACAAAGTCAGTATAGCTCTGATACGAATTAATGTCGCATACGTGGTCTTAGCTATCTAGAAAATGTAGAAATCATGTGTGATTCAGATTTCTCTTTGCAAATCTTCTCAATGCTCTAATTTTCCCCCCACAAGCACGATCTTACTTGTATCTTCACTGGCTTTACCTTTGCTAGTGGCCATTTTGACTGCAGGGATAGCAATTGAAATTATAAAAAGTCTACTCCAGGGTAGTTTTGTCTTGGAGCATGGGTGTGTTTATTTGGTTTTGTGTTGCTGAATGGAGAGACCAAGTGAACTGGCTCCTTTGCCTGGGGATGAGTCATCAGACACAAGTTGAGAGCTGGAACAGGCTCAGCCTCTCTGGATGTTCACAGCGCCATAGGTGTGATCTTACAAAAGGAACCAGAGGTAAGTCTTCATTGCGGGCAGCAGTGCCTTGATGGCCAAGGTCAAGATGTTCTGATCATGGATCTTCTGCTGTGTTCCAAAATCAACTTGAATTCCTTGAACCAAGCTTGAGCCTATGAGGGATCAACCTTGCTTTCTGATACTGCTTCATACTACTGAGCACACTGAGACAGATGAGTAAGGTGAATAATAGAATAATGAGTGGCACACTAATGTGAATTCTGAGTTGTATTTGGTCACTGACTGACCTGCAGGCAAGATAAGTTGTCTAGAACCTCTCTCACTTTCACTCCTTATCAAACTGAGTCAGGACGATGCCACAGAGTCTCAAGCCCCTTGGTTCTGTAAGAAAACCTTTACAAAGCCAGTTGCCAAGGTAGAAGTTTAGACAAGCCCAGCTTCCAAAACAACCTTCTTTCCAAGCCTCCTGGTCCACATGGGTCGTGGGTACTTTTAATTCCTGTTTATAAGATTTAATTTACTGTCAGTAACTGTGTAGTGGTTGTAACCTCTCCCTCCCCTTTTAGGTGGCTTCTTGCCTATTAGCAGTGAGCAGAGGAGTTAAAAAGATACAAAGCTCAAACCAAGTGATTTCTGTGAGATAAGCAGTGTAACACTGTTGACAGGAATGTGGAGACATTGGCCAGCAAAGAGTTTTCCTTTAGACGTCGTGTCTGAGGGCTTAAGAGGAAAAAGGAATCAAAGAGGCCAGGGTCCTACCCTGCTGACACCCACACCCTAATTATTTAATTGTATAGCTAATTACATAATTGTCTAACTTGTTCAGTGCTTGCTGCTTTGGGCACTGTATGGAGTGCTTACTAGCTAGGCACTTTAAATGCAGTTGTCACTTTCTGCTATAAACAGAAATCTACTATTTCCAGAGAAGAACTTGGAGGCTTAGGTTACGAAGATTGCCCAGGAATATCTACCTGGCTGGTGAGTAACACATGCAGGATTCAGTCCCACATCTGGGGACTCCACCAGTGGCTGAAAGGACCAAGTTTGGTTTTTTTAGTTAGTTTGTTTGCTTCCTGGAGTTAACGAACCACATTATTCGTTTCCTAGACACAGGTGAGTATTTTCCCTGTTTTGCTGAGACTGCCCTGAATTTCAAAGTCATTCCCAGTGTCAGCATTATCTATATCAGACATAACATGGAAGCAAGTGAGGTATGAAGCCATTGCCCTTTTTTCAATTCTCTTCAGCTCTTTCCCATGAGCAAAGTGTGTACTAGCTTGCCATGGACTTTTAAGGGACCTCACAGTAAAAACATAGTTTTTGGAAGTTCATGTAGCACAATGGAATGAGAAGGATCGGGATTATGCTTGTTCAAAAGAATCATCTAACACAATCATCCTGGGTTTTTTATTATTAAATTATTAAGATAAAATATTAGATTAAGGATATATTCATTTCTGCCTTTGGGCAATAGAGAAGGAATTTTGGATTAGTAAGTACCAAGGTGATCACAATGAGAAATTAACTAGGATAGCCTGAAAAAATAATGACATGTCTTTAAAAGGTGACTGGCTAAGTTTTAAAGGACTTTTTAAAAGTATAGCTCAGTCAGACCCCAAAGACAAAATGACTTGTTGAAGTTATGCACCTGTATATATGATAGTGTGCTGTTATAGTTGAATCTGTTTGTGTAGCTCACAGAAAATTTATTTTAATGGGCTTAGTTTCTGGGGCGGAAGAGATGGCTCAGCAGTTAAGATCATTTGCTGTCCTTGCAGAGGACATAGATTTGGTTCCCAGCACCTACATGGTGGCTCACAACCACCTGCAAGTCCACATTTAGGGAATCTAATACCATCTCCTAGCTTCTGTGGGCATCAGGTATGTCATTCATATGCATGCGTACATGTATGCAAAACATCAGTACAAATAAAATAAAAAACAATCTTTAAAAAAGGGTTTGGTTTGGGTTTTCTTCTTTCCTCCTCCACAGATGGCCATACACCTGACTCTGAGTCTCATCATGTCTTTTCACAAGATTTTCAGAATCTTGTGATTCCTGGCCAAGAAACAAAAGCAAAATTATCCTCCTCAGTGGATTCAAATGAAAACTGGTAACACGATCAGGTTCAATTCCAAGAGAAGACACTGGAGAGAACGAAGCTGGGACTGTAAGGATTCACAGGATGGCAAGACTGAGCGTTTATATGGAATCGTGGTCATAAAGCAATCCTGCCAGACAGACTTGAGCATTTTAACCTGGAGACTTAGTCATGTCTAAATTGGGCAGATGGTTTGCACAGTTGTAAAATGTAGAGCCTTTCAAAACAACAACAACAAAAGGGTGTAGTTTTTGTTTGGCAATTTTAATATAACTAGAACAGATAGCCACCCATTTCCTGGCATCTTAGAAAAGCCTGCACTTTTAAAGTACATTGGCCATTAGCTGATTTTTCAAGCCTACAGTTCCTAAAAGCGGATGGCAATCTTGTTTTAGAAACTGCTTTGCTCTGGTATTCAGTTGGCACATTGATGTAGAGTTGGAGTGATGAGTGATGACGCTACACTGAGAGAAGATAGTGAGCCAGTGGAAGAGAGAAGCAATCTGAGCATCTTTTCAAAAACATCTTATTTTATTATTTAAATAATTTATTTGTATTAAATCCTGATTGTTATCCTCTCACTTGTATCTCCCTGTTCCCTCCTTCCCCACTCTTTCACCCTATTCCCCTCCCCTAGGTCTGTGACAGAAGGGGACATCCTCCCCCACCATATGATCACAGCCTGCTTACTCTTCTTCTGTGTGTCACCAGGTCTCCCCACCAAGGGGAAGTGGTCAAATAGGGGGCACCAGAGTTCCTCCTCCTTTCCAATTTACATCTTGACTTCCTGAGTTCCTATTTCAAGACCAACAGAACATGAGTGTTGGTTTCCAGCTATAAGGCTTTCTAAAGGAGTGTGGAATTTGAGAAAGAATGAAAGTTTCAGTTATCAATCTCTGTGAAACAAATCTCCTGCAAACATTTTCTCTCCTTTCTCTCTTTCTTTCTTTCTTTCTTTCTTTCTTTCTTTCTTTCTTCCTTCCTTTCTTTCTTTTTCTCTCTCTCTTTCTTTCTTTCTTTCTTTCTTTCTTTCTTCCTTCCTTTCTTCCTTCCTTCCTTTTTAAAATATTCATGGCAGTTTTAGGACATCTGTATTTTTTGAATAAATTTAATCAAGTATAATACATTGCATAATTTCCAAACACATTAGTTATTCCTTGTACACACGAGGCACTATTCGAGGAATGGAAAAGTTTGTGAGTACCCAGCTGTATGCATTCTTAGAAACACACTGTATTAACCTTAGAAGAATTTGCTCCTCTTTTTGATTCTGTGGGCTGGCTGGGCTCAGTCAAGGGGCTCCTCTGATGTACATGGTCACTCACCCAGCTGTCTTCCTTGGGGAGTGTTCAGACTTGAAGTTGCAAAATGGTCCGTTCTCATTCAGGATTATTCTCCAGGTGGCATCTCCTTAGTCATTAGTCTAACCTAACTGTCTCTCCAGCATGGCAGTTGGCTCTGAAAAATGCCAAAACAGTAGCCTCCAGGCCTTTTAAAGGTTTGGGCAAGGATAAGCATAATGTCTCACTGTTATAAAACAATTTGGGAAAACAACTCTGAAGGCCAGCCTAGACACACGTGTAGGGGAAGAGACAGCATTTATTGTCCAGAGAAGTGGCCATCTTTAATCTACCGAAATCTCAATTTTAGGGGATTTCAATGTTTGCTTTACAATAAAATTTTAACTTTCTTGACTCTTCAGAGCTCATGTAAGTTATCTCTTTAGCATAGGCAAGAGTGTTTTCCCTCAGTTTCCATCAAAGTCTCAGGTACATGTCACTCAGAAAAAACACTTGTATTATGACTTCAGGAAGCCCCAATTTCAGAGATTACAAAGAATTCCTAACTGCCTGTGTTAGAGCTAGGGTAGAGTTTCCCACCTCTCTTCCTTTCAGGTGTGTGAAAATGAGTTTCGAGTCCTAGGACATTTAAATTTCAGAATAAAAAGAAACATGAACACATGATTGCGCCAGAAAAGGAATTTTGGCTGGAAATTTGGATGGGTAATTTCATTCTGCAAAAAGACCCTATCCATTTTCTCTTTGGCTGCTTAATTCTCAGTTCTCCATTAGAGTCTGAATTTAGAGTCATCTCCGACCAGGTCCTGCTCTGCCAAAACAACAGAAAGTGCCAAACTGCACGAGCCATGATGGCCAATTTGACATAAAGGCATTGTAAAAACAGAAGTGAGGGATCAGCTTTGAATTCCCTAAACTTTTTTTTTAAATACTTACAAAGGATTTATACACAGGCACCATGCCGGCTTTTTCTCTGAAAATGCAGTCATTGCACAGCCAGCCAAGCCGAAAGCTGAAAGCCCGCAGACAATGGTGGGAACCGCATTATGGGGTAGATTGCACTGTAAAGACAGCAATGTGATTCTGAATCCCCCTTTCCCCGAAGGCAGCATCAGAATCACCAAGAGGCGCCAGTGCCCCCTCAAATGAGACACAGCAGTTCATCACGTCAGCTGCCGCCACGGAGGGTTAAGGCTATGGGGCTTCTGGCTGTCAGGAGCAAGGATTTCATCTTGGGGCCCCTCAGGCCATATGAAGGAAGCCTAAAAGATCATTCTGCACCTCCATTGTCTGGCATCTTGTCTCCATTTACCACCCCAATGTCCTCTTGGCCAGCCTTGCAACCCAAATCATGTTCATGTCCAAGAAATTAGCACCCTGAGTCTTCCCTTCTCTTCAGTAAAAGAAAACGCCAGTAAATAAACTTACTCACAGACATGCAAAAGGATTGCTTTATTTTTACATGGAAATTTTAATACATGTGTACAAACTTAGAGAAGAATTTAGACTCATTATGTGAAGAGAAGTTGAAATTATTTTCTGCGGAGTATAAAGTTACTGCAGAGGCAGGATTGTGAGGGAAACCCAGACACAGGCAGCTCTTTGGTGGGGTTACAATGTTGAGATGCTGTAAAGGGCTCCTATAGACTCCAGCACTCAGTTCAGATTTTGCACACAGTAATTGTTTCATTGTAGAAATCTTCCGCATCTCCTTTTGGAATTGCTACATTGTCTATAAATATTTAGCGATAATGCATGATTGGGTTGTATTTACCCCTGTAGCTCTGTATTACAAATGCATCTGCTGAAATGAAAAGTGGTCACATTTTCACTAGTGCTTAATTAAATGCCAAAATTTATCTACATTAACAACAAAGTGGTAAAATTTATTGATCAATTCACATGATATAAGTTGACAAATGGCTTAAGCAATTTCCATAATTTTCTACACGTGTTAAAATTTGTAATGAAAAAGAACACTATATTCACACTTAAATGGGAGCTGAGAGGGAGGCTTTGTACCAGGGCCAGCACCCTGGAGCAGTGTATGTTGTCTCTGCACCCTGTCCAGGCTTGCTGTTTGAGCTGAGTACAGATGGGGCTCTGACAGTCCTACAGCTGTTCTCCTAATTGTCCATTAAGTGTTCTATTGATTCTCTGATTCCAAGTACATGTCTTTCAGCTCAAGCTATCCTGTGAAGTGGCAGACACATTCCTTGTAGAATGACAGAGCTGCTCGAAAGCTAAAAATGTGCTCTGCCAGTTTCAATTGAGGGTGCTGCTTTGAAAGAGAAGGCTTGGTTAAAGGCGCTCTGTGATCGAGGGTTAGGCTATATTTTCTAAACTTTTAGCATCAATCAATTAAAGTAGCAGCAGCATGGAGAGTTTTAATTCCTAGTTAAGGGTCTACAGATTATACCTGGCTGAGACAGGGTAGGGTGAGGGGATCAGTATCAACAACAGATCAGAGGGCTGTCTGCAGATGGTCCCCCATGCACCTTACATGCACAATTTTCATGTCATTGCTAGTTCACTTTTAGCACTTAAAAAAAAAATTCATCTGCAATCCCAGATTATGCCAATCAGAAGCATGTTTGGGATCCCCTCTCTTTAAGCCAGAGAGTAAGAGATGAGATGCATATCCATTGCAAGGCCTGTAAACCTTCAGAGGGACATAGAGGCCTAGATAAAAGTGCGAAAGTGCGAAAATTCTTCAGGTTCGGGAGGGCCTCTTTGATCTAACACTTCGGTGCATGATATTGCAGTTAGCTTAGCACTTGGTCTCATTTTGTGCAGCTGCACCTCAAGCAATGAGCTGCTGTCTTTAGAGTGTATCAGTCAGCCAGACAGATCAGGTTTTAGGGCTGGAACATGGAAACAAAGCACTCATCCCCTCCCCATCCCTTATGGTTTAGGTTGCTCTGAAAAGCATTTGCTTTCTTATCTTAACGAGAGGACACAGCCTAGTGTTTGTATCATCTGGGCTTAGCTTAATTACCCTACAGCACGACTCTTGTTATCTGGTGATCTTTCATCTGTAAATGAGATGAACAAACAACATTTGTTGCCGCCTGTGTCTCATTAATTTAATTAGGAGCAACCCCCTATGGCCTCCATTACAGTTGAGGGTCTCTGGTGTGATTTTTAACTATTGAATAAGTTTTGACATTTATCTAAAAATTTTAAAGAGGAAAAAAGACTTATCAAACACATCTATGTATGTTTTATGTGCTAAGGATATTTAATTGTGTAAAATAGAACTAGAGACAATATGAAGGAAAATCACACTAAAGAATTAACTAAAAGCTATTTTTCAAAATTTCTTCAAGTGCCATCATTTTCATCTGTTGATCTTTTGAGCAATGTTTGCTTTTCTTCATTTGTTCTTGTTGGGCAGAGCATTGTCCTTTTGAACAGTTCTGGCAGAAGTATGGCTCCTATGACCCTGGCCTTCTATACTACAGAACAGACCAAACAGGGACACAGGGTGTCAGTGCTGTGTTTTCACCTGCAACAACTTTAGGCTTTAGAAGTAGTTCCTCAGTTTACTTGCCTTCAAAACATTTGTTTTAAAATTTAAAAGTTTGTGAGCAAATGAAATATCACACCGTGTACTGCAAAATCTAATCACAGACCAGGGATTTACCTATTTTTAGAATGTGGACACTTCAACAAAAAGCCCCCTAACCAAAGGATGATGGATTCTTCCTATCTGCTTTCCCTTGGAAAACAAGTGAACAACCCATTTCGAGCACTGTAATATGGTCTATATTGATACCTGCAAAACATTATCTGAATCTACTTAGGCTCAAGCACTTTCAATTACACTGTTAAGCCAGTTTTTAAAGAAGATTTTTAGAAGCTTTCAACTGTAGACTTTTGTCTTGTTGAATGAACTTCAGCTCCACTAAATTTTAAGTAAATTTGTGATGACTGAGCAATATACATTGGCTGAGCTAGAATCCAATAACCCACAGGACAAATTAATTTTCAACAAAAAGGGCAGAAACCTCAAGTGCCATGAGTATATGGAGTCTCATTCTTTCTCTCTGGAGCCATTTTTGCAAATCACTACAGCTATTCATAATCTAAATCAGTCTCCTTTAGCAGCAGAAAGATCTTTTCTCATGACAAAACAGAAGATGACATTCATTAGTGCTAACTTGCATAAGCTACCTTAAATTTATTGGTGCTCTTCCACTTAGCTGGGTAAGGATTCCTTTGTCTCCTGCTATAGGGAAATTTCAGCTCTACTACTTAAAAATATCAATTGTCACTTTTATCAGAACTTTTGGCAGTTTACTTTATTTTAGAAGTAAAACGGGTGTTTAAGGTTTTAAGACTTCCAATGGGTGTTGTTTCAATCATATTTAATAGGTGTCTAGGATAGTAGTGTGATTATGTTTAAGCTCTGTAATGTGTGTGCGCACGCGAGCACACGCACACACACACACACACACACACACACACACACACACACACACACACACCATGTTTCCACCCATGTACTGCTGAGGAGGTGTCAGGGAAATGTGAATAGAGCTGAGTTTGGCCACTAGATTTCATAGAGAGGCAGATTTCAGACACGGCTTGCTGAAGAAGGACTGTTCTAACTGAAGCAAGGTCTTGGAAGCTGAAATCACCAACACCTGGAAGCTTTGAGATTTGCTTTCATTTTGAGACAAAGTCTCACTGTGTAGCCTTGGCTGGCCCGCAAATCACTCTGTAGACCAGGCTAGCCTTGAATTCATAGCGATCGCTGGCTTCTGTTTCCTGGGAGCTGAATTGAAGGGTGCTCTACAAGGCCTAGCTCTCCTGGAAGATTTTAAGAACTAGAGTCACCTGCCCAAGCCTGGTGGACTACATGTTACTAGCTCATCGATGTTACCTCAAGGAAAGAGTTGATTTCAAAAATTACTCTTGGGTTCTTTTCCCAGAATTAGTCAGAGCTCTTTGTCTGAGTGGTGGCTTCTGATCTCTGCTGATGTTTTGTTTAGGTTTGGTAGTCTTCTGATTGTCTCCTAACATAATCAATATTTTTATAAAGAGCAGCTCTCTACTCTCACAAATCTAAGCATTTCTTTAAAATCAGAGTTGTTGAGTATGCTGCTTTCGTTTTCCCTTTTTCCTTTTTTCTTTCTTTGTGTGTGTGTGTGTGTGTGTTTTGTTTTGTTTTTTGTTTTGTTTTGTTTTGTTTTGAGACAGGGTGTCTCTGTGTACCCTTGGCTGTCCTGAACTTGATTTGTAGACACCGGCTGGCCTTGAACTCACAGAGATCTGCCTCCCTTTACCTCTCCAAGTGCTGGGACTAAAGGTGTTCATCACAAACATGCTGCTTTCTTAATCTGTGGGCACAGTGAACTATAGCACCCTTTAACACTAAGGGATGAGAGAGTCTTTTTGGGGGGGTGGGAGATGGCCTCACTATGTAGGCCAGGCTGGTCTAGAATTTTCGATATAGTCTATCACACACATGAACTCAGAACCCTCTTTCCTCAGCTTCCTCATGCTGGCAATAAAGCACATTCCATCATACCCAGCTTAGAATTAGTGAATGGGCAGGAGGACCTAGTACCTTGGTAATAAAACACAGATGTTTTTTCTTGCCAGGAGGTAAATGACCACATTAAACCTGTATATTAGATATTTGTTCAGGAGAAAACATTTAGCCCATGTCCACAAGACAGAGCAGCACTTTATATCTGACTGGCTCATCCTGAGGATTGTGCTTGTGTTCCCAATGTCAATCATCACAGTCGACAGAACTGAGCCACTCACACACACCATACGCTGTAAACATGTAGCGTTCTCGAGAGCGGAATTTGAAAGTGTGTCTTGTAGCCAACTGTACGGCAGATTGTGCCGAGAACAGGGGCTGACAGAGTTCTGGTATAAAAGACTAGAAACATCCCAGGATCTTCCCTGACATCTGGTTGACTTCCTATAAAAGGTGCCTTCTGGATTTTCTTATTTCCCCAGGCAGGATGCACTTCCGAATTATACAGCCCTACCAGGCAGGCCCTTGCTGTGCAATCTGTGACAGCTACTTGTTCCTGTACCTCCTTCTTCACCTGCAGGAGTCGTCTGTGTTGTGCATGAAGACTTCCTGGGAATCCTAACTGAGACCCTCTTCTCAATGTCAACCTGCTTCTGAAGTCTCTGTGTAAAACAAGTGCAGCAACAATTTTTAGGGTTTTGTTGTTTGTTTGTTTGTTTGTTTGTTGGGTTTCACCTGGCCCACTAGGCTGCGTTGCTTCCCCGCTTCTCCTTCCACACTCCCCGGCATGTGAGCTTCCCTGATAAAAGCTCTTACTTTCTCCTGCCCTCTGTAACTGGGAGCTGCTCTGGATTCCGTGCCCAGGGTTTTCTTCCCTTGCCATTACCCTCTGTGATGATTTCTTCCAGGCTAGAGGCTGGTGAAGATCATCTTCCCAAGAGCCACTCCCAAGGTAAGAACTCCAGCCTGCATGTATTCCAGCACCACCTGATAGCTGCTGAATCTCCTCCCCCCCCCCCCCCTTGTATGGAGTAGAATCTGGAACTCGAGAACAGTGAGGAGTTCTGAGGACAGATAACTATAATTCAGAAGAATGTAAATACTATACCAGAGCCATATACAGAAAGTCATGAAGGTGCCAAATAGGAAGGAATAATGAACTCTGGAAGATGGTGTGGGCTGTGGAGGAGTTCTTGTTGTTATCTTTAAAATAAACTTTTAAAAAAAAAGGTTATTCCCAGGTAATATACAAATATGACTCCCCTGATACACCTCACTTCCTAAGGTGGACTACAGAAGGCAAAGATATTTTAGACAGTAAGAAAACGTATTTGAAAAGAAATTTGTAGCTGGATATGGTAGTGCACACCATTAGCCCCAGCACTCAGAAGGCAGAAGCCCCTGTGAGTTCAAGGCCAGGCTGGTCTTCGTATTAAGTTCCAGGACAGCCAGAGCTACACAGTGAGACACTGTCTCAAAAAAGAAAGAAAGAAAGAAAGAAAGAAAGAAAGAAAGAAAGAAAGAAAGAAAGAAAGAAAGAAAAGTAAAACCACTCATAATTTGGCATCATAGAAGCAAGAAGTTATGGAACATAGGCTAGGGCTTTTGATAGTGGAAGATTTTGGTAAGTTGTATGAGTTTGTTTTAGTTTTGATCCCAAGTGTGAGAGATGAAAGTGCTTTTAATCCACCCACATTTGATAACAGCCTCGTGAGAGAGCATATGATGTTTGTCAGCTGGAGACTGCTTTGTGAAGGGGACGTGTCCTTTGTCAGTTGGAAAACATCCTGGTGCGGACGCTGACAAGGTACATATATACATACATACATACACACATGCCTATATATGTCCCCAAACAGAGAGAGAGAGAGATCGCTTTGCATCACTTTGCACTGCTTGGCTTTGCATCACTTCACTTCAAGATGCTCCTAGAGAGAAATGCTCTGGAGAGAACTTCAAGGAGAAAGGCTGCTGTTGCCCCCACTGTTACTAGTTCCTGTTGCTGCATTTACTGTTGCTTTGCTAGACTGCTGAAATCTGATAATGAAGAGTGGAATCTGCCCCCAAGGAACTGAGTCTGAAAAGGTCTGCTTCCCTGTCCCTTCTAACCCTCTTTCTCTCCTACCTAGGGTCAGTGGGTCGGAAGGGAGGAACAGGAATTAAGGAATCCCAAGTAAAGTAGGTTTTAAAACACCAGAACCTACAGGTTTCTATGCATCTGTGGTCAGTTTGGGGGCTGTTAAAGACAGAGCACTGCTCTATGATTGTGCTTTCTGAAATGACTGTGCCTATAGACACAGTGTCTACACAGACAGTAACCTGGAGTGGACACGTATATTGAAAAGTGTGAGAAATGTCTGGGTGAGATGATGATAGCCTGGATTAAGGCCAGGGATATGAAGCTGGGAACGAGGAAAGGACTTCTGGGACATTCTTGAGACTTAGGCAAAACTAGTCTTATTGATTATATCTTGGAACATGAAGACGGTAAAGCTTGTTTGCCCAATAAAAGTTCATTTCCTGTCCTTAGGTCTAAATGACCTGGTGTTTCATTGTTTGCTAAGAAGGGACGTTCATTTTAAGAGTAGGGGCTATGATAAAACTCTCTAACACACAAGCCAGTGCAGGGCAGAGCTATTTCTCCAGATCTGACTGGTTTTTCAGGGCAAAGAGCCCAACTTTAGAGAACCTTGGAAGTCAGTTAGTCTAAGTGCCTGCTAATGTCAGAACCATATCTGGAGGTTCTTGAATGGAACACAAGGCCCAGTTGAAATCCACGTTAGATATAGAGAACATGACACCTGGCCTGCCCTTTCCCATGTGGCAGTAAGTTGTGCTTTACACCCAGCCTTTGGTCTTACAAAACCATCAAGGTCTTATTCAGGGAGTAGAGATAACCTTTACAACTCCCCAGGCTTCCCCGGCTAAGCTGTCTCTTGTGGGAAATGGTTTCTGGACTCTGTATCAGCTTGTTCATACTCCTTGAACATGTTTGAAATACAAGATTCAGGCAGTGGTGGCACACACCTTTAATACTAGGACTTGGTGTCTCTGTGAGTTGGTGGCCAGCCAGGACTACAGAGTGAGTCCAGGACAGCCAGAGCTACACAGAGCTACCCTGTCTCAAAATACAAAAACAAAACAAAACTAAAATACAAGTGTCCTTCTTAAGGTCCTTTCCAGCCATCCATCAGAATACTGCAAATTAGGCCTGGCCACAGTAGGCCATTGGTTTTATAGGTTTTTTTCCAACAGTGTATCCCAAGGTGCTTTGTTTCTTGGCATTTTAGCAGTACACACAGTTTCTGGCCACCAAACCCCAAACAACATCTTTTTCCATTCTTTCAGTCCCATTTAGTTGACTTTAAGAATCTGAACACATTTTTATATACAGTGCTCTTAAGTTCATCACCTTGAGTTTGCTGACTTAGAATCTGTCTGTTAAGCAAGTTTACTGATCCAAGACTCAAGATGATCGTGTCAAACCTTTTGTGTCTTCTGAAAAGTTGACAAACTCTAATAGTATCTGTTTGTGCTCCTTTCTTGTCTTCTCCTTTTTCTGTTCTTGGAGTAGTTCTGGCACATTGATGGTATACTCTGCAGCAACCACTGACGTGGTCCATATCTGCTGCCTTCATCCTGTGCCACTGCTGCTGGTATCCTGCTGTGACTCTCCCGGTGCATTCTTGGGTATATATTAGGTTTGTCGCTTCGATCTCATGTTGCTGTTAATCTCACCTGGTTCATTTTACATCAAGCATATGATTACCTCTGAACTAGCAGACGCTATATTCAGATGAGGAAACTTCCATCCCTCAAAATGCATATGCCACAAAAGGGGAGCATGTAAACATCCAGCCCTGTTACAGGCCCTGTTGATATCACAACTCTTCAAGCCCTGGCCAAAAGACGATGTGAGATGTAAGTAAAAGTCACAAGCCCTGTTAGGAGGCAGACATACAGTACTCAGGGTCCAGAGTATTGCCCTCTAAGAGTTTCCATGGTTTGAATTGGTGGCCTTTTGACCATTTAAGATGGCTCCCCTCTCTGCCTTTGTTTCGTCCTTTTATGGCATTAGGAGATGAAGAAAAAACCTTATCTCCTATCCTTGGCCAGGAGTCTTTGCCCTAGAAGTGCCCAGCCTCTGTGGTTTCTCTTCGAACTATCGCCTCTTCACACAGAAGTTCTCCTGCAATCTCTGATGCTCCTGGATTCAGAGGTGGGTTCAAGGCTGTCACATGGCCAGAACTGCCTAATTTCATAGTAGGATGAGGCCTGAGAGATCACTTAGCACCATCCTCCATTTTGCCCGTGAAAATATAAGACCAAAGAGGACCAGGATGCACGTTTCCTCCTTACTTGAGAACTGCTCATGTCAAAGGAGCTACTTGGAAGTCACTGTTTCACACCTAGGGAAGGAAAGCAGCCAGGCAGCATGCAGAAAGCCAGTCCTGCCTTTCCCAAGAATGGAGAAACCACTGGCCTTTTTGTAAGGCGAGTTATTTCTAATCACTTTTCCTTGGCTTCTTCTGGCTCACAGGTTCTTCCAAGACCCACCTGTTTCCTTTAAGGAGCAGGATTTCTCAAGCAAACACAACCATGTTGTTGTTTGTCTCTCAACAGCTCTGCTGTGCAGGGAATGAGAGCTCCACTCTTGATGAGCCAGGGGACTCCTGTGCCAAGCATCTGATATATAGTGCGGGGACTGCAGGGCATCCGAGTTGTAACAAGAACAAGATGAGCTTGTGGCCTCGGGCTTCTAACCTGCTCCTCAACCCACACTTCAAAGAAAGTTATTACACAAGACTTAGACTAAATCAAACCAAACTGCAATGTTTGTGCACTGTGGCCCATTTTCAGATCTTGGTGTATCTCACCACTAGTCCCTCAGAAACCCAGTCTGGAACAAAACAAAACGACCCAATGATAATTTAGTTGTAGGTCTTTAAAAAATGAGCCAGACTGATTTATTTTGAAATTTCAGTTAAGCACAATGTCAAGAAAATCTCTGTGGCTATTTGTCATTTTTCTCCTCTTAGCATAGTCTGAGCAGGCAGAATAAAATTAGAAACTGGCTGTTCATAGGCTGTCCAGTCCTCGTTGTAGGCTTGATTTTGTTATTAGAATATCAGAGATGTGTTGATGATGAGCTTCTGTCAGAATACTCATCATAGCAAGGAAGACCTTTATTATGCCATCAGCTCATTTTATTAGCCTTGTTATTCAGCTGCAAGAAGGAGTACAATAGATCATCCAAAAGATATATATTTCATCTTGGCTAGACCTACTACTCTCATTTTTTTTCCTTACCCACAACCTGAAAAGCATGAAAAAATCAGATTTTTTTTTTTTTTTTTTTAGCTTTGAGTAAGGGAAGATTAGGGCTTTTGAACAGCAAAAGAAATAGAGTTTCTATTCATTGCTATTTACTTTTCTTTTTCTTTTTTCTTTTTTCTTTTTTTGTTTTGTTTTTGGTTTTGTTTCTCAAGACAGGGTTTCTCTTGTAGTCCTGGATGTCCTGGACTTGCTTTGTAGACCAAGCTGGCCTCGAACTCACAGAGATATGCCTGCCTCTGCCTCCTGAGTTCCGTAATTAAAGTGTGCTGCCACCATGCCTGGCTTGCTATTTACTATTATGTTTATATTTATTTGTATGTGTGAGTGCAAATGTTATGGCACATGGTCTCCTTCTATCTTGTGAGTCCTGAGGATGGAACTTAGGTCACAGACTTGGTGACAAGCATATTTATCCACAGATCCATCCCTCTGGCCCCTATTAAGTATATTTTATAGGATGGTTTAAACAACTGTGTGTGGTAGATATGCCAACGTTCCTTAATCTAATAGTCAAACCATTAAAGCCTGTCTCCCAGACCATTCCACATACATTGCTTGGATTTCAGAAAATCTTCTAGTTCAACTATGAGTCACTATGGTCTCATGATCATCTGGGGTCAGTTCTGGGAGAGACCACCAAGTTGTGTAAAGAAGGATGCTGGGACTCTGACTACAAGTGGTTTTATCCTGGTCCCAGAATCTGTTGCTTAAGGCCAAGGGTAGAATTATAGTTTTCTGCTCATAGCCCTTAAGTACCTCCTCTCTTATTAGGATAGTAATTTCAGATAAACTAAAACCAGAGCTTTGCATTAGCACAGACAAAGTGAATTGTTTTATTCCCAATCCAAAGACAATTACAGCTGAGCCAGGAAACCAGAGCCTCAAGCAGAGGGAGGGCAGGAAGTGCATGGCATTAAAGCCAAGGACAAAGTTATGGATGTTGGCCTGACTGGATAAGGACAAGGGGGCTCTTTTGGGGTCTGTAAACTGACCAGTGTCTGCAATGCATGCATGGAGCATTGACATAATCACTCTTCAGCTTTTATACTCATAGTCCCTGGGTTTGTTTCTGACCTTGAGGAATCACAAGGAAGTTGGGGGATGTTATGCTTCGGAAGAACCATACTCTGAGATGCCACAAAAGCCCTGCTGCTTGAATCCAACATCTCGCATGTTCTCTGGAACTGCTGCCTCTACCTACCTTCTGACTGCTGGAGGTTTATTAACTGGCTTTCCCTGTACCCTGCGCAGCCTCAGCATAGAGGTGCTCAGAGCACCATAGCCACTGCACTAAGGAAGGCCTCAGTCTATGCCAGACATTTAAGGGATAGTAGGATCTTGAAATAGTTTGTGTGTATATGCCTATATTTAGGGAGAGAGCCAAAGAGACACCATGTTTTCAGAAGCATCTGTAGTTCAGAGGAGGTTCATTGATCTATTGGAGAAATGACTGGTTTATAATGTCAGCAAAGTAGAAGAGTGCCATACAGTACACTTGTGAGAGCTAGGTGATCAGTGTGGTGAGAGATGCTTGCAGCATGAGGTGGGAGCTTTAGATGTATGTTGGAGGATAGATGGCTCTCCAGAGAGGAAAGGGCAAGCAAGCCACTTTGGGTAGAGAAATAAGGGTGGGTTTGAAGTGCTCGAGAGAACATTTGTCATATATTAGGTATTTTATAGTATGTATGATCACTTGGACTCTTCATAGCAAGCTAAGGATAAGGGGCATATGACGTTCCATGTCACAGGAAGAAACAAATTCAGAGACCAAGTGCATTACATATAGTTAAGAAATCAGAGGCCAGGTCACTTGGCCTCAAAAACCATTGCTCTCCCTTGCTATCCAGTAGCCATAGCACAAACAGTAGCAGTAGAGGGGCAAGCATAACACATTAACACATGGAAAACAGAGAGGGACTGGAGTGAGTGAAGGGCAGGCCTTATACAGCAATGGGAAGACTAGAGCCTATTGGGCAAGGCTTTTGGAGGGACTGCCATACACTCGTCACAGTCCTAGACTCTATTGCATGCAGTTCTGAAATGGGAAGCATTGTTATAATTGAGTTTGCTAGGGAAACCGGAAGGTCTAAGTAACCTGCTCAACCCCCACAGATAATGAATTGAGATGAGTCGAAAATCAGATTTTACCCACTTGACTACAAAGACTCGAGTCACACTAGAACATTAAGAGTACAAATAGGCCAAAAGGAATTTATCTTCAAGGACTGGAATCTGAAGAGGACAGATACACAGACAATAACTAAAATGTGTTTGTGATGGAGGCAAGTGCAGAACAGGTAGTACCAGAGAGAATGGGAACAGAATGTCAGGGACATCTGGGACAATGTTCCAAGGAAAATGATATTTCAATTAAATGTTAATCAAGCCCTTTTTTCCCCAGAATTGGGGATCAAGCCTTAATTTGCATGTTGGCCACTGAGCTACATAACCAACCTTCTTGTTTGTTGTTGTTGCTATTTTGTTTTGTTTTGTTTTTTAAAGAAAGTTTTTCACTGGGAGTCCGAAAGTGCCTTGAAGTTTATATGTATCCCTGGCTGGCCTGGAATTCGTGGTCAAATGCCTCAGCCTCCCGAGTGCTGGGATTACAAGTATGTGCTTCCACAGCCGTCACTTGAGAAACTGATTTTGACTTGGATTTTTCTCGCATGTATCCTATTTTCTATAAGTGGGCATACTGGAGCTGCTGCTTCAAAATGGTGACTCCAGTGTCCATTTATTGAATTTTCTTTCTTACACAGACAGAGGTATTCTCATAATCATACATACATTGCACAACTGCTCTTTTATTCTTAAAATATGAACACACAGGCTGGCGAGGTGTTTCTACTGGAAAAGGCTCTTGACAGCAAGACTTGGGACTTGAGTTTGATCGCTAAACCCACATGGTAGAAGGAGAGAACTGGCTCCACAAACTTGTCCTCTTGACCTACACACAGAGAGAGAGAGAAAGAGAGAGAGAGAGAGAGAGAGAGAGAGAGAGAGAGAGAGAGAGAGAGAGAGAGAGAGAGGAGAGAGAATAAATATAAGACATGTATCCTTTTTTAAAAATCAACACAAAGACCAGGATTTATAGGCTGCAGTTCCTACCTTCACTCGTTTGCTGACTATGTGAGTGAGAGATGCTGTTTTTAGGGAGACTCTGACCCTTTCTTTGACCACAGCAGCAAGCTCTGTGCATGAAGCTCAGAAGCCAAGGTTATTTCTCATCATGTCACTCTACCCCAGGGATATTCTCAAGCACTTCCCATACTGTTTAGTTTTTTACTTTATAAAACCCACTTTAGTATATTTTAAATTATGTGATATAATAATATTATATGATATAATAATATAAATTATTAACACAGTTTATCATAATATATAACATTGTGTAATTAAATTTCATTCCATTGTAAGTGTGTAGTTGATTAGTTTTGACAAATGTATACAATTGTGTAATCACATTACAATCACGTTACAGAATACTGTCAAAGCCCGAAGAAGTGCCGTGCCCTTTGGCAATCACTGGAATCAGTGGTAGTAGTGAGTGCAGCTGGCAAATGAGTTAAGAAGCTGGGCTAAGGAAGTGACACCGATGGAGCATTGTCTAGATGCCTTAGCTAAGGACTTAGTAATTGATTTATTCAGACCTCTTATCAATGCTGGGGAGTCTTTCATTCTACAGAAGAGGAAACAAAACTCTGGGGAATTTCAGTAACAAGCCCCATGCTAGATGCTATCCAACTTGTGTTTCCCACAGCGTCGCTTTCTACAGCTAATATAGAGAGAAAAGATATGAAGAAGCACAGAAGCCAAGTATGGAAGACTAGGTGCTATATGATTTTGGTTGTTTGAAGTCCTAAAAAGTATTAGATGCAAATTATAATTCATTAATGCCAACTTTAAAAGTGTTCGAAAAAATATAGAAAGATGTGGGAAATATTTCTTTGTTTAAAACTCAAAACAGGGATGGTGAGGTGCCTCAGTGGGCCAAAATGCTTGCTGAGCAAGCTTAACAACCCGAGCTTGATCACTCACATGAAAGGTGAGAACTACCTCCTTATGGCTGTCCTTTGACTTCTGTTAGTGTACGCATGCACACACACTAATGATAAGCAGTTAAAAGTCACAGCATCATTATATTCAGAAATGTAGCTATTGTAGCCAGGATTACAGTGCACGTATATTTTTATGTAACTTGGTGCTGAAAGAATTTTTAAATCTGGCAAAAGATGCAATAGATGGCCACTGTGACTTGGAAATTAAGCCAGTAAACTCAATTTTCTTGCACTAAATGAACAATTCAATATCCACATTTCTAAATCCATTGCAAATGACTGCTGACCGAGGATCTGATTAAGCATGGCCCAGAAAGAGCTTGCAACTAAGACTGTTTACTAACATTTCAATTTCTATGCCTCATTTATTAGACTTAGAATAAAAAAGGTGAGAGGGCTGTTTGGGATTGTCTTTAACCTTGATGATATTTCCACTGAAGCAGCATAATGGCTCTTAATTGCTTAAGTGAAGAGAGCGTGTTGACGTGTCCTTCTTTGGGCTAAGAGCTTCGAGCCTAGACTATTATGCTAATTCAAGCATTATATATACCTAAGTATTTATGAGGCTGACACCAGTGATGTTGCAGGTAAAGGGCTGTGAAATGGTCTGTAAACAGAGAGAATTGATTCGAGGCCCAAAAGCAGCGCTGGTAAAAGTCACAGCCATTGAACAGCCAACCCTACAATTTCTATCCAGATTGTCAACCTAGGTCAGACAGTGTCAGCAAGGCTGTCATTAGAGATCAGATGGGTGGCTTAATAATACGTAAACCAACCACACAGTAACTGTCACGGTGGCAGTGTAGTCCCATCTGGCGTGGCTGTATGTATGTGCCCACATGCGCATGAACTTTTATTATGGAAGCTTCACAGTGCCGTAGTCAGTGACCATTAATGGAATGGTGTTTGACGAAAGAAAAGCTTTTAGCTAGTCGGCTAAGACAGCAGCGTGACTCAACCAGGGACTGCACAACGCAAAGAGGCATGGGGACATTGGAAGCTTTCCACAGAACGGAGAAAGAATGGCCAACTGATATTGGTCTCTGATCACCTGCATCATCATCATTGTTTGGGTGTCCTGTCTCTTCCCACACTAGAACTGTGCAAGCCAGCGTCAAGATAATTATGGTTTTTTTTTAAGTAATCATTTTTATTGTCATAGCCTTTGCTAATACAGCTTTCAAAGACAGTGTCAGGATGGCTTAGCTCTGTCTTTGCTTTAAAGCAGAATCATGCATTTGTTTAACTGACTTATGGGATGGTCCTTCCCAGCCCAGTTTACAGCAGAAGAAAAAAATGGTCAGGATTCTCTTCTTCTTTGGTACTAAATAGAACAAAAGGTAAATGTGTGAAATTAGTAGAGCAAGCTGCTGGAGACCAGTGGGCACATATGGGTAAGTGTCTTGACCTCTGTCTGCCTCAGTTTCTTCACTCCTGACGTCCATTTTACAGGATTATTCTGGGTGTTGGCTATTGATGCTGCAGGGAAAGGATTCCCTGCTGTGGACTCTTTGTAAACTTTGTCAGTCCTCTAGGCAGCAGAGGCCTGAGGAGCTCCAGCAGCCAGGCCCTTCCCCCAAACCTCTGTAACAGTCATAATGGCTGTTTCCAGCCTCTGTAACTGTCACAAAGGTCATCTCCAGTCCCTCAACAGGACTCTTCCCAGATTATGCTAATTTTAGGTGATAAATCTAAACAAAAAGCCATCAATGGCAGAGCAGGAAAACCCATCAATCCCTGAGCCTCCTACAGAAGCCAAGGAATCCCTGAGCTCTCCCAAGTTCCAGACTTGAAACCCCATCACTGATGACCCTGGAAATCTCTGCATTAAAAAACCTGACCCTCTAAGAAATCCTACATAAGGGCTAGGTCTGCCCAGTTTCCCTCAGTCCTCTCCAGGGAGAAGATCCCTCCCTGGCCTGGACCCTCCCAATAAATCTCTTTTATGAGATTTCCTGCCTGGTGTGATTCTCTCATCAGAAGAAGCAGCAAGGAAAAAAAGAATAGAAGTGACAAAGTGCAGCAGCAGGTCTGAGGCTCCTGAGCTCCTGAGCTCAGCTGGGGATA
Source organism: Acomys russatus (assembly GCF_903995435.1). Lineage (NCBI taxonomy): Eukaryota > Metazoa > Chordata > Mammalia > Rodentia > Muridae > Acomys > Acomys russatus. The sequence goes on from NC_067138.1 coordinate 104,659,008, forward strand.
CCCTCCCGCCAACCACCCCACCCCCACCCCTCATCCCCCACCCCGGAGGTGCAACACCTCTGAGGAGGCTTCCTCTCAGAGCTGTGTGGTTCCAGTACTTTCCATCCAAGTAGGAAGGCCAACAGTGGGGTGGATGCTGTAAAGTGCTCAGAAAAGGGCCCAAACACCTAAGCACATATTAAAGTATGGTCAACATGACTGATATATATTTGGCCTCATACATTTTAAAAAACAATTTGTGTATGAAGCACAACATTTTTATTACGTAAGGTTCATGGAAGTTATTCTGCTTCTAGGAAATATGTTAAAAAAACAAAAACAAAACCAAAAAAAACAGAACAGAGCAGAAAATAGTGGTATCTGCTTGTAATCCCAGCACTCATGAGGGTGCGGCAGGGAAAATCATCTTCAATGCTAATTTGTTCTACACAGCAAGACTCTGTCTCAAACAAGCAAACAAAAGCAAAAATAATAAAATCCTTTCAAATTTTCTTTTTTCCTTGCCAGTGAGCTCAGTTCTTCTAGGAGTATATCTTTCTCCTGTGGTTTCAATGCCTGTGCTGTGTGAGCTGGCATACGCCCTGAAAGCAGCAGTAGCATCGTGTGCACATTCATTCAAGTTGGTTAAGCTCTATAACCAAAAATATGTTGTGTGAGCATGGTGGCGCACACCTTTAATCCCAGCACTCAGGAGGCAGAGGCAGACAGATGTCTGTGAGATCAAGGCCAGCCTGCTCTACAAAGTGAGTCTGGGACAGCCAGGGCTAATGAGAAATGGTGTCTAGAAAAAACAACAACAACAACAAACCAAACCAAAAAAAAAAAAAAAAAAAAAAAGGAGAGAAAGAAAGAAAAAAGAAAATGGTGTGTGTGTGTGTGTGTGTGTGTGTGTGTGTGTGTGTGTGTGACTTGTAGGAATCAGTTTTGGTCTTTCACTATGGGGATTCTAGGGATTGAACTCATGTCATCAGGCTTGGCCGCAAACACTTTTACCAGTTGAACCATCTTGCTGGCCCATGGGTTGATTGAATTCTTCAGCCTCACTTTTGGATTCTTTTCCTTTTAGTCAAGTAGCATTTTATGATTATGTGTTACTGTTCCAATCCAAGCTGTTAGAGAGGAGCTCCTATACTGGTTAGCAGTTATAATTGAAACATTTTTTTTTTCTTGAAATAGACACTTGGTTAGGCATTGTGATGAAATTTAGAATTGTGAATAATGACATTTAAAGTGACACAGTATGGAGTCAGGGCAACATTTAACCATCAGGTGGCTTTTTACTGCCCCTTTAGCTGTTTTCCTCTAACATATACATTAATGAAAAAGTTTTGCTTCTATTTTAATCAGATCAAGGGGTCAATGGTTTTATGTTTTCTAAAAGTTTAGCATGTGTGGCCACATCAAGTATGGCATAATCTATAGTTACAAAAAGTTCTGTTTCAAAATCCTGATATGCTATAAATAGGCTATAAAAGCCTATCTTAGAAATGCTTAAATATGCACACATGTTTTCCCAATTTTTTCAACTGATGGTTTGAAGTCAAGGCTTCTTTGAGGCTTTAAGCACACAGGCGTTTGTGTCAGAGATCCTGTGATTAGCCCAGTGTAGGTAGAAAAGCCAGTAAACAGAACACACCATCTTGAGGATTATTTTGTTTTAATCCTTCCAGGGGCAAGGCTGTGTGAATTCTGAGCAATAGTGCCAAGATTATTCATAAAAGTATGTGAGGGGGTTCACAGTCTCTAAATAATCCATTCAAGATCTCGTAGTAAGGCCTCTGTTAGAACAGTCCCAAGGAACAGCTTTAGAGATTGTACCCTCTTGAACTCTTAGAGTCAAAGAAATAAACAGCTTACAGTGGTTCTGGGTTCATTAAGGCCACAGAGACAAGCCTTTATAGTCTATCAGGGTGACAAATAGATTTCAGTATGTGTATCAATTCTGATAGGTTAATGGGAGTTGCTTGGAGCTAAGCACTACAGGACTCTGGAGGCGCTGTGCAGGATCGGCAGGGAAGCTGCTGTGACCCATTAGCAATGCCTGACGTGGCGAAGTGCTGGAAGAGAAGAACAGTTTCAGGAGGGAGTGTCATCCCAAGTTACTGTGCAGTATGATCTTCCCTGGCTCTTGTTGTTTTCAACTGACATAACTTTAAGTTCAGCAAGGTTGGGCTAGTCTATATAATCACATCCTGGGGTCTGCTTGTATCCCTGTCTTGTGTCTCTCTCTGTCTCTGTCTCCCTGTCTTTCTGTGTCACTGTCACTGTCTCTCTCTCTTTTCCTTCCCTTCCCCTCCCCTCTCCTGCCCCCTCCCTTCTTTCCTCTCTCCTCCTCCTCTCTCTCTCTCTCTCTTCCTGGAAAAATAGAAGAGATATTTCTGCATATTATAAACTTTTACTTCCTTGAACTAGTATGCTGAGTATTTGTGAAGTACTAGTCACATGCCAGGTATGCATGAAGAATAGGCATGGACGGTCTCTATTATTTGCTCAAAATACCTTTACTAAGCAAGTTAAAATATGAAAAATTCACTAAAATCCCCATAGATGGACCAGTGCTCAGTACATGTGAAATATCCTCCTACACAGGACTAGGTGACATTCCCAAGAGGGAATGCAGGAAATACTCAACTGGGAAGTTGAGAGACCCGGACTCTGGGCCTGGTTACATCACTAACAAGTTCAGGCACTAGACCTGAGCAAGGCCCTCTACTACTCTGCCTCCATTTCCATCCCTGAAGGGGATGCTGGTCCCTGCTTCCCCTGACTATAATGTGTCTGGTCATATGGTACTTAGAATAAAAAAATAATGCAGCCCATTGCTTTGTGTCGTATCACTGTGGAATATCAAGTTCTGTTTAAAGTTAAATAAAGGAGAAATAGGAACTGAAACATATTATATTTTAAAATATTTAAAAAATGGAGTTTGGGGGGAAAAGACAAGAATTTGGCCAAAGTCTGGATACATGAAGAATAAAACAGGTCCGAGTTCTGATATGGCCTCTGGTGCTTATAAAGTCTTTGGGAAAACATTGCAATTGCTGTAAACACAAGTTTCTGTGTCTGTTCATGAGGGTGATGACAGTACCACCTCAAACGACTGCATGTTGGAATATATGATGCATGACAAATCTATTACACTGACTAGAATATAATGTAATTTCAATATACTAGCTGCGCTTACACAACGCTATATTTTTTAAAGTTTATTTTATATGTGTGATTATTGCCTGCATGTGTGCATGTGTACCATGTGCATGCCTGATGCCTATAGAGGCCAGAGGAGAGCATTCAACCTCCTGGAATTGGAGTTACAGGTTGTTGTGAGCTGCCATGTGGGTGCTAGGAGCTGATCCAGGTCCTCAGCAGGGACCAAATGCTCTTAACCTCTGGAAAGACGGATATGAAAACCATAGAGAAGGCCTTGGGGATCTAGAGAAGTTAGCCTGTTGTCAAGGTCACAGGACTAGGACACAGCTACTCCAAGAATAGGATTTGAATGCATAGCTCTGATTCCATCAGATTCTGGTGCTGATGAGATGCCATGCACGCTAGATCACTCTTGTCCCTATTCTGTATGTTCTATTGTCGGCTAAATGTGGGTACTTTTGTGTAGTGCTGGGATCAAATCTAGGGCCTCAAGCCAGGTTCTCACTGAGTGCTCTCATATC